>NC_080585.1:49567785-49872551 GCF_029962835.1 Magnolia sinica | reverse complement strand
ACAAGTAATACTTGAAATTAAACAACAAGGAATATGACTTACATGTGGTAAATCATACACAACACTAGGAGTGTTGAGAATCGCTTCTCAACGCCCGCAATTAGGTCAATATATTACACTTTAGATCATTCAGACATTTCTACAAACACTTAGAATACATAGGTCAACATACATGATGTATGTTGGAATACACACATTTGGACAATTCCTTTTACCAAGGAATAGTCACACATACAATTAGCACAGGTACACGACAAATAATCATGGCAATCACATGTTCACAATTTATACGTATACGGTACTTCCTACATACACATAGAATACACAAATCTCAATATAACACATGCATATCAGGAACGCAAAATAAACATAGCATTTAGCATGTGAAATCTCATCCATAACAAGAATAAACCATTCACTGGCATTGAAAGCCTTAAAAACCATAACCTATACGATTAAAGTCCGCACCTTAAACCAGAAATAGAACACCGAACTGATTCAGACGATATGTCTTCGTCAACGGCGACAAGATAACCTAAGGCAAGAATAGAAATGAGTTACAACAACACATAGACTATTCTAAGCTCTAAAACAGATTATGGTTAGGTTAACTTACCCAAGAACGAACTTGGAATCGCCGGAAGAACGATTCAAAAGTGAAGGTTTAAGGATGAAGAAGAACAGGAAAGAATCTGAAGATGATTCACCAACTTCTCTCTCACTTTCTCTCTCTTTTGCTCTCTTTTTCTTAGCTAAGGTTAGGAAATTCGTATGGAAAAGAGAGTTAGGGTTTTAAGGTCTATATATAGGCCTAACTTGATGAAAATAACCCCAGGGCCAAGGTATACTTTGGTTATAACCAAAACAGGCTTCTCTCGATCCAACGGAGCACTTCCGGTGGGCCTTTTTCCACGAGAGGTCAGACTTAAGCTCACTGACCATGGATCTAGGTCAGGCTGAGTTTTCGTACTAATCGGATCTTCAAATCAGCCGTGGTGAACCACACTCAATTCAACGGTCACCGAAACTCGATCAGGTCCACAAGCATAAAGACATGACTGGGCCACCTTCCCTGATCTGAGGGTGAAATTGGGTAAGAATCCAACGGTCAGATTGCTTAAAATCGTCGCGCAAGCGACACGACTCAGATTTCATAAAATCTTATTTAATTTCTCACCGTTCTCACACTCTTCACTCCGGACTCAATCAAATCGACCCAGAACATCATCTGGACTTGATTTTTGAGGTGATGGCCAAGTCCAACATGGTGACCAATGCAGCCTAAGATCATCGCTATCGGACTTTCAACGCGCGGTCCAGGTCCGATCCAGAACTTCTAAAAATTTCCAAGAGCAACTGGATTTAGCGATGAATCCCAGATTTCAGAGTAACATAGCGCCAATGATTCTACAGGTTTTGAGTCATGCAAATCAAATTTAAAGTGATTGATGCAAATTTCACAAGCAATCGAGTTAGCGCTAATAACCCAAAAATAACTTCTAAGGAAAAAAATAGAGGTAGTACTCAGGTCTTGGCACAAAATTTTTCAGGTCATTACAATCTACCCCCCTTAAAGAAAATTTCGTCCTCGAAATTCATACCTTCTCATATTCCTCAAGGATCTAAGGGTAGCTCTTTCTGACCTCAACTTCGGTTTTCCAAGTAGCCTCTTCTTCACTATGATGCGTCCATAGAACTTTCACAAGAGGGATGACCTTGCTACGCAATACTTGCTCCTTCCTGTCTAGAATACGCGTCGGTCGCAGTACATATATGGCATCCTCACTCAACTGCACCTCTTAACTGATAATATGCGAAGGATTAGGAACGTACTTCTTCAGCATAAAAACATGAAATACATTATGCACGCCCGCAAGAGGTGTGAGTAAAGCAAGGCGGTATGCTACCGCTCCCACTCAATCCAGAATTTGAAATGGACCAATAAATCTCGACATAAGCTTTCCCTTCTTACTGAACCGCAGAACTCCCTTTATAGGGGAAACCTTAAGGGCCTGTTTGGGAGCGTGGATTTGGAACCCCCTAGATTCGCAACCCCCAGGATTGGAAACCCCCTGGATTGGCAATCCCCTTGGTGTGTTTGGCACCCTGGAGTGTGAATCAACTTTAATTCAAAAATACCTATACATGGTATATTTACGGGGGTTTGAATTTAATTACTAAATCAACTTTAATATCCCCAATTAGTGAGATATATAATTTTTGACACCATGGTTGTGATAAGCCCGCTAAAATATATGCTTTGCCTAAAAATGATGAAATTCCAAGTCTCAGATGGACCGCAAGCACAAGATCATGTTCGAGTGACTAACCAACGATTTTTAACCGTTGATTAATATGGACAATGTTTGGATGGTGCTGGACAATATTTGGATGGTGCTGATCTACATGAACAATGTTTGGATGGTGCTGATCATCGTTAGTGGGCCATGTGCCCAGTAGAATGATAGTGTATAGTGACATACATTTATACCTGCAACTATTGAAATGATTTTAGGTGTAATCCAAGCTCTCACCTTGGATTACAAACCCCCTCAAAGAGGGGATTGGGAACCCCCTGGATTGGCAATCCCCAGTTGCTTTATGCTGCCAAACAACCAAGGGGATTTGAAACCCCCTCTAATCCCCTCCAATCCCCTTTAATCCAAGGTGTCATACGACCCCTAAGAAATACATGGTCTCCAACGTCAAACTCAAGCGGTCGCCGCCTCGTATCAGCGTAACTCTTCTTCCTACTCTGGGCTGTCAGAAGTCGACTTCGAATAATGTCAACTTTCTCTGAAGTCGCCTGCACCAACTCCGGGCCAATCAAACTACGCTCGCCAACTTCTGCCCAGCAATACGGTACTCTACACGGGCGACCATACAACGCCTCATAGGGAGCCATGCCAATACTCGCCAGGAAACTGTTATTATACGCGAACTCTGCATACTGGAGACAATCATCCCAACTGTCCTTGAAATCCAAAACATAAGCTCACAACATGTCTTCCAAGATCTAATTCACGCGTTCCGTCTGCCCATCTTTCTGCGGATGAAACACGGTGCTGAACTTCAATTTCACACCCATCGCTTCCTGGATACGAGTCCAGAAGATAGATGTGAAACGCGTGTCTCTGTCAGACACAATCTCCAAGGAAACTCCATGCAGATGTACAATCTCCTTGATATACAACCTAGCCAACTCGTCTGCAGAGTTTGTGACTCTGTTAGGTAAGAAGTGAGCCGACTTCGTCAATCGGTCGACGATCACCCAAATAGAGTCATGTCCCTTCCTCGTTCTCGGCAACCCAGAAATAAAGTCCATAGAGATGAAGTCCCACTTCCATTCTGCTATGGGCATGGGCTGAAGCAACCCAGGAGGTCGGCGATGCTCTGCCTTGACCTGCCGGCACGTGAGACAACGAGAGACAAACTCAGCAATATGGACCTTCATGTTGTCCCACCAATAAGATCTTCTCATATCCTGATACATCTTCGTGCTACCTGGATGCATCGCAAGCTTAGAACTATGGGCTAACTCGAGAACCTCCCGTCTCAAGTCAGGAATGTCTGGGACACATAACCGGCCACGAAATCGTAGGCCCCCATTAGAACTAACACTCTACTCGGAGTTCTCATCTGTACCAACCCGCTTTCTCATCTTCGCCAAAAGCTCATCATCTGCCTGAGCTGCAACGATCTTCTCGTCAATGAAGGGTTGTACACGAATGTGTGCGATAACTTCATACGGCTCTTCCACCGTAAGCTTTTGCTTGAAGTCTCGCACAAACTCCAACATGTCCCATTCTGCTATCATTAGCAGAGCCGCAAACTCTATGGCCTTCTTACGACTCAACACATCTGCCACAAGGTTCGCCTTGCCCGGATGGTAAGAAACATCGAACTTAAAGTCTTTCAATGTTTCCATCCATCGGCGCTGCCTCATATTTAAATCACGATGCGTGAAAATATACTTAAGGCTCTTGTGGTCGCAAAAGAGCTCGAACTCCTCTCCATAGAGGTAATGTCTCCAGAGCTTTAATGCAAAAATGACAGCTGTTAACTCCAGGTCGTGCATAGGGTAATTCTCTTCGTGTTTCCTCAACTGTCTCGAAGCATAAGCAATCACCCTGTCCTTCTGCATAAGGACACAACCCAGTCCAACGCGTGAGGCATCAGTATATATAATATACTTAACCCCTTGCTCTGGCAATACTAGCACAAGGGCGGACGTCAACTTGTCCTTCAGCTCTTGAAAAGCTTCCTCCACCCTCTCATTCCAAGCAAACTTCAAATCTTTCCGTGTCAGCTGAGACAACGGTCTGGCAATCTTCGAGAAGTTTTGTATGAAGCGTCGATAATAGCCTGGTAGACCCAGAAAGCTCCTTACCTCAGTAACTGAACCAGGCTGCTTCCAATCCTGCACTGTAGCTACCTCAGCAAGATCGACAGCTATCCCTTCCTTGGACACCACATGTCCTAGGAACTTGACTTCCTCATTTCAGAAATCACACTTCTTGAACTGTGCAAAAAGCTAATTCTTTCTAAGAGTATCCAAAACCGCTCTTAAGTGCTCCTCGTAGAATATATCAAGATGTCATCGATAAAGACAATGACGAATCGGAGTAAGAAAGGCCGAAACACCCTGTTCATCAGATCCATGAACACGGTCGGTGCGTTCGTAAGACCGAACGACATCACAAGGAACTCATAGTGACCGAAGCTAGTCCTGAAAGCGGTCTTCTACACGTCCTCATTCTTGACGCGTAACTGGTGAGACCCTGACTGCAGATCAACCTTCGAAAAGTACCGTGCCCCCTTCAACTGATCAAACAGATCATCAATCCTGGGCAAAGGATACTTATTCTTCACAGTGACCTGATTTAACCTGCGATAATCAATACATAATCGCAAAGAACCATCTTTCTTCTTCACAAACAAGACAAGTGCTCTCCAAGGAGATACACTAGGCCGAATAAAGCCCAAATTCAGTAAACCATCTATCTGCTTCCTCAATTCCTCCATTTCACTCGGAGGCATACGATAGGTGTGCAAAGAAATGGGCGTCGCACCAAGCATGAGATCGATAGTAAAATCAAAGTGCTGAGGAGGTAATCCAGGAATCGACTCAAACACATCTTCAAACTCCCGAACTACAGGCATGCTTTCAAATGCCGATTCAGCCATACTCTCCAACAGAGAAGTATAATAATCAAGACGAAAGGGTAACTGACCTTAACTGGGAAAAAACTATCTCGCCCTCAGGTCCATGGATTGTCACCGACCTTGCTTCACAATCAATCTCTGCTCGCATCCTCGTGAGCCAATCCATACCTATAATAACATCGTAATGAAAAAGAGGTGTGACAAAAAAGTCAACACGAATCGATCCACTTCCTAGATCAACCAAACAATTCATACAATGCTTGTTCATAGCAGAGGAAATCCCCGTAGCGGTAGTGAGCGTCACTCTCTTCATAGAAATAGTGCTCAAACTTAAACGCCTAACTGCCACATATGATATAAGAGAGGTAGTGGACCCTGTATCCACTAACATAGAAACGGGACTACCTTCAATGTGCGCTATAATCTCGAAGGATCTCGGCACCAAGTCAGACATAGGTGCTTTAGCTAAGAGCGCATGAACTCGAGCCTGTTGCTGATGATTCGGCGGAGGAACCATGGGCTGCTAAGGTGGCCTGAAGCTAGGTACAGCAGGTCTGAAGGATGGATGAGCTGGGACTGAATGAAGAGGTGGAGGTGAAATAACCTGAGGCATCAGACGATTGATCCTCTGCGGTGGAGTAAAACCACTGGCCTGCATACACGAAAAGTAAAAACGATCCAAATGCCCCATCTTTCCATAGTACGAACAGTGAAGATCATCTCACATCTGCTGAGCGGGCGGCGCTGGACGCCTAGGAGGAGAATCTGCCCGCGGCCTCTTGCCGAGAAAAGGTGTAGGTCTGGGAACCATAGGTGCTCGCATATGGGATGACCTGTCCCCATCCTGCTCTGCTCTCAAGGACATGCTCACCAACTCCGCATAGGAAGATATGCTGGCACAGCATATCTTCGATCGGATCTCAGGCCTCAATCCCTCAGAAAAATGCCGCATCTTCATCAGCTGATCGCTCAGAATCAAGGGAGCATAGCGACCTAGCTCAGTGAACCGGTTCTCATATTCCGTCACCGACATCCCTCCCTGGCGGAGGCGAAGGAACTCACTCTCCTTCTCATCTCGGTACGTAACCGGGAAATACTTCTCATGGAAGCATGCCTCAAACGCCTGCCACGACCACTCATATCCTTCCTCGATAGTGCGAAGAACACTGTCCCACCATAAACTGGACTCCTTCTCAAACATGAAGGTGGTAAGCTCGACCTGCTCAACCTCTGAACAGTGTAGCGGTCTCAGCATCTTAGAGATGCGATCAATCCAGTACTTGGCCTCCTCGGGTCTATGAGAACCAGCAAATGTGGGAGGTCGTAAGTGCTGAAATCGCTCAAAAGTGCCGCTCGTACTAGTGCTCCCAGATGGGGGCATAGGTGAAGCAGGTGGAGTCGCCCCCACTAACTGAGCAAAGATGTCAGCCATGGAAGACAGAAACTGGTGCTGCTGCTGTTACTGCTACTGCTAGTGCTGCTGCTGCTGAATCTGCTACTACTGCATCAATAGCATCATCTGCTCAAACCTATCAGAAGGCAGAGTAGACGAAGATGTACGGTTAGCTCAAGAACCGAAGGCGTGACTGGAGGAGCCATAGGTGGAATCTCCAGTGTCGGCCTAACACCAGAATGAGAGGGGCTCGACTGTGGATCCGTCTGGCTATCGCTCAGGGGAGGAACCCCAACAAGTAACTCAACTAAGGAGAGACGGGCCGAAGTCTTCGAACCCTTAGGAGGCATACCCTACATTTAAAAGAGAATGCAACCTGTAAGATTCTACATCCACATAATCCACCCACACAGCATTCACAGCACAACTTTAACGATAAACAACATGCATTCCATTTAACAAAATTGTCACAATACAAGTAGTGTAGCATTACAAGAATCATGACAGGGAAAGCATGTGAACTACAACATCTAAATCTTCAAACAACAACAAACAACCTCCAACAACAAAGCCAACAACGGCTACACACAGAAAGAAACAACAAAACAAAGTAAAGGACGACTACAACGACAACTACTCGTCAGAATCAGGAGATGGAGGCGGGGCACCCTTATCCTTCAAACAACACAGGATAGACTTCAGAGTTCGAGTCACCTTCTTGAACTTATGCTTCACAAGGCCTTAAAGATCCATGATATCTTGGCGGAGAACAGCCTACCCTTCCTCAAGCCGAGCGATACGGGCATCCCTGGTAGCCTGATCTGCGCTCTGCTCTAGTGCCACAGGAGGAGAGCTCTCACTCGTATCTAGTGCCTCTACATCTTCCTCATCCTGCTTTGATTCTTCTTCAATCTCATCTCCACCCTCAGCATAACTCTCATCATCATCACTCTCTGACTCATCCTCACTCTCTGAGGCCTGCCGATGAGGACCAATCTCCATCTGCTTAAGGGTCGTCAGATTAATGTGACGAACAGGAACCGGCTTCTCTACCCCAAGCCTATAGCCAAACTCATGTGCAAGCTTACAAATGAGTTGGCCAAATGGGAGCGATTCGGTCCTCCTAGTCGAACGAGAGATAAGGATAATCTGACCCAAGATGTATGTCGGCACACATAACTGCTCTCCTTGCCCCACTTGATACAGAAAATCCACCATCAGGCGCGTACACTCACTGCGATTGCTCCACCTTGGATATACATTGAATGTACACATGTGGTGAAGCATGCGGAAGTCGTCCGTCATGTTGGTAGCTAAAAGACTTCTATTAGGCTGTCATTCGACCAGACGACCACACAAGAACTGGGTGCGACGATCCCTCTCGGGCATACTGTTCAAATTCTTCTCACTGGCATGCACCTCACCAAGTGGCACATTCAGGAGTCGGGATATCAAAGCGACGTTAACCGTGACCTCCCGACCACTACCATAAGGAATCTTAAACTGCAGAGGCTCTAGCGAAGGATCACGAATGTTGGCATAAAAAGCTTGAACAGTGCTTGCATTGGCACGATACTCGCACTCAAACAAGGGACACCAACCGGCCCCTTCCAGACGCTCCAACAACAGAAACTCGCCAAATAGCTGCGAATCAACATGAGCCTCAAAAAGGACCCTACGGCCTTCATAGACTCCATGAGATAACTCTGCCAACAGGGTTCTTCTGATGGGAGCTTGAGGATCAAGGTCCCGCTTGGTCTGAAACTCACGGGCGGCAGTCGTGCTCGTGGCGGCACCTCTCGGCCTCCGTGCACCGATTGGGCGGCTAGGCCCGGCTTCATCCACGGGCGCTCTCTTCTTCCCCATCAAAGAAAGAAGGGTAGAGATGGAAAATATGGCCGTAATAAACTTAAAGAGAGCCATGAGAAATGAGAGAAAGAGAGAAATAGGAAGGATGGTGAAGCTTTCACACACTTGAGATCCCAAAGGAGGATTTGAGAGCCCAAATGAGAAGAAAAGGAAATGTAACAGCAATGGGGGGTGAGGTTTTGAGATGGGTTGGTTGGGTGTGCATTAAAATGGAAGATGAAGAAGATTTGGGAGAGATTTGGTGGAGTTTTGAGAGGAACTTGGAGAAAAGAAGAGCTTGGGAGGGTAGATTGTGAAGGAGATAGGGTTTAGGGAAGGTTTTAATCAGCAAACCATGGAAGGGTGGGCCACACTAGGCCACAAACTCGTCGACCCGAGCTGGCCTGCCTGGCCTGGCCCGCTGATCGGCAAGGGCTGGCCGAACCGGCGAGGACATCGCTGGTCTCTGGACCGTCTGGCGATGGCTCGCCGTTTGGGCGCGGTCCTCTTGGTCCCTTATGTGAAAAATGATGTGGGTCCCCCTGGAAATGCCCCGATCGGCCCCTTTGCTTGGTTCGACGCCTATCGGGCCATTCGGGTAGAAATCTGATACAAACAGAGATTTCTTGACAATTGAAGGGTTGAGATGGGGAGATAAACCATCTAGACTCATTAATAGATGGTCTGGAAGAGATTTCGGGTCGCTGTGTGTGATCAGGAGTGCGGACAGACTCAATCTCGGTGATCATTTTCAGTAAACTTTTGCCGATAGAAGAAACGAGACACAAACACAAAATCTACGATAAACTCGCACCCAAATACACTAAAGTGGCGACAGCGTGCGGTGTGTGACCATAACCCAGGTCTGGTTTAATCCAATTCATGCTCTGATACCAACTTGTAACGCCCTGAAATTCGGGGGTTGAGCATAACTCAGCTCCCGAGTTTCAAAACATCACTTATGCAACATATTGAGTGATGGATGTATGTTGTCTATATGAGTACATAAAACATGGAATAGATTAAGCCAAACTGTAAACATAATTCAGGGATAAGTGAAGAACGCAAGCAGAAGACTTATAGAATCATATGCATACATGTGCAAATCCCTGAAATACATATACATACCAGGTCGTATTATAAGTGTTGCTATCAAAATTACAAGTATCAAATTACATTATCTATTCCCAAAAGAAATACTAGAATCCCATGCATCAGGACAAGGCTCACTAGAACCCGCCTAAAAACTGCATGAAAGAAAAAGCAACCTCATCATCCTCGATCTCCTGCTCAGCCTCAGAGGTCGCATCAACATCTGCAACTAAGACAGAGTCTGGTGGGTGTTTAAACACCGCCCCAGAACAAGGAGATGAGTGATCAACTCAGTGGAACAATAAAGCAAAGGTTAACATGTTATCAATTCAATCAAGCAGTAATGATAAAGCAGAACAATCAAACATGTCCTAAGTACTCTTGTTAATGCAAAGATGTATGTAGAATGATACGTGCCCTCACACGTACACCCTCAGCGTCTTCATCTTACGTTACGCATGACATCGTCTCAAAGTGCGCCACCTCTTCCAGGCACATGCAAATGCGGTGCATGAACATGATTATCAAGTTATTATTAGTCCTTTTCATACAGCAGGATTGGGAAGCTAAGGTACCTTCCTCATATCAACGTCCAAACAGTGATCCATTCTAGGGTCGTCAGTCCTAGACAATCTCATACGATCATATAGTTTTAGGTCACTGCAAAGGGCTTATCACCAATCAATGCATGCCTATCATACCTTCGTTACTACAATAAGGCTCGTCACCTCAATGCAGTATCCAGGTATGCTCGAGGTCACTACAAAGGGCTCATCACCAATCAATGTAGGCCGACAGCACGAATATAGTGTCCCATACCACTATAATCGACTCACGAGTTTGGTTGCTCACTGGTCACTACGGGGAGGCTCGTCACCCCAGCGTAGGCTGACAGCTCGACCACGGTGTCCCATACCACCATGTCCGGCTCATGAGTCTTAGCGGATCAAGGTACCATGGTTAACAGGATTTCATCGGTAAGTTTGTACCCTAGATTCAAACAATAGCGTCCATACATGGTGAACATACATCGAACAATCGGGTTACTTGACGAACTTAACTAACACGAGCGCACGTTGGGTTGAACGACATAGAGTGCGCAAACACTCCGTGTGGCCAAACCACTGCCGACAACTCTAATACGACTCGGGTTCGTCTAATCATGTCCTACGTGGCGAAAGCAACCTCAGCCACGATCTCAAGGCCGATTACCGATCTCCTGGACTGATTCATAGTCCCAAATATATTCCACTACAACAGATATTTATATCAACAATTTAGAATAGTAATGGAACAACAACTCAAATCATATGGTATGTAAGCATTTGAAGAATATCAACTCAACATGGATTTTCACAAGTAATACTTGAAATTAAACAACAAGGAATATGACTTGCATGTGGTAAATCATACACAACACTAGGAGTGTTGAGAATCGCTTCTCAATGCCCACAATTAGGTCAATATATTACACTTTAGATCATTCAGACATTTCTACAGACACTTAGAATACATAGGTCAACATACATGATGTATGTTGGAATACACACATTTGGACAATTCCTTTTGCCAAGGAATAGTCACACATACAATTAGCACAGGTACACGACAAATAATCATGGCAATCACATGTTCATAATTTATACGTATACGGTACTTCCTACATACACATAGAATACACAAATCTTAATATAACACATGCATATTAGGAACGCAAAATAAACATAACATTTAGCATGTGAAATCTCATCCATAACAAGAATAAACCATTCACTGGCATTGAAAGCCTTAAAAACCATAACCTATACGATTAAAGTCCACACCTTAAACCAGAAATAGAACACCGAACTGATTCAGACGATATGTCTTCGTCAACGGCGACAAGATAACCTAAGGCAAGAATAGAAATGAGCTACAACAACACATAGACTAATCTAAGCTCTAAAATAGATTAGGGTTAGGTTAACTTACCCAAGAACGAACTTGGAATCGCCAGAAGAATGATTCAAAAGTGAAGGTTTAAGGATGAAGAAGAACAGGAAAGAATCTGAAGATGATTCACCAACCTCTCTCTCACTTTCTCTCTCTTTTCCTCTCTCTTTTTCTTAACTAGGGTTAGGAAATTCGTATGAAAAAGAGAGTTAGGGTTTTACGGTCTATATATAGGCCTAACATTGATGAAAATAACCCCAGGGCCAAGGTATACTTAGGTTATAACCAAAACAGGCTTCTCTCGATCCAACGGAGCACTTCCAGTGGGCCTTTTTCCATGAGAGGTCAGACTTAAGCTCACTGACCATGGATCTAGGTCAGGCTGAGTTTTCGTACTGATTGGATCTTCAGATCAGTCATGGCGGACCACACTCAATTCATCGGTCACCGAAACTCGATCAGGTACACAAGCATAATGACATGCCTGGGCCACCTTCCCTGATCCGAGGGTGAAATTGGGTCAGAATCCAATGATCAGATTGCTTAAAATCGTCACGCAAGCGACACGACTCAAATTTCATAAAATCTTATTTAATTTCTCACCGTTCTCACACTCTTCACTCCGGACTCAATCAAATCAACCCAGAACATTATCTGGACTTAATTTTTGAGGTGATGGCCAAGTCCAACATGGTGACCAATACAGCCTAAGATCATCGCTATCGGACTTTCGACGCGCGGTCCAGGTCTGATCCAGAACTTCCAAAAATTCCTAAGAGCAACTGGATTTAGCGATGAATCCCAGATTTCAGAGTAACATAGCGCTAATGATTCTACAGGTTTTGAGTCATGCAGATCAAATTTAAAGTGATTGATGCAAATTTCACAAGCAATCGAGTTAGCGCTAATAACCCAGAAATAACTTCTAAGGAAAAAAATAGAGGTAGTACTCGGGTATTGGCACAAAATTTTCGGGGTCATTACAATAATTCACAAAAAGTAACTTGAACGTGTCTTGTGACTTAGATTAACATGATATTCAAACTTCCTCTTAATCAATTAAATGCAAGAACTGTAGGTGATAAATTACTTAGTTAATCAAACTCCAACAATTCAAAATTTAATCTCAATCTTATCATCATACTCAAAACATTCTTTACATACACAATTTATCATTTTCTAAATAGATTTCAATTTGAAACATTGAAAATTTCAAAAAACAAATTGCTCAGAACTAAGAAAACACTGATTAGTTTACCTAATCTACACCCCCCAACCTAAAATCCATATCATCCTCAATGTAAAAAAAAATATAAGCATTCAATGCATATGAGACAATGAAAAGAAATGAGATGTGATGGAAAGGTAGTACCAAAAGAAATGAGATTGAAGCTTTTCCAAGGTTCTCAATGTGAAGATGGGTTAGCACAAAGACTCCAACAAACTGAAAGAAAACTATCCTAATCATAAATCATACGAAAGTAATAAAGCTAACTACACCTCCATCAGACTAGGAGATCAATCCTGGTATACAGGATCAGTCAGAGGCATGGACATGCCCTCTGAGTCAAATTTCTCAACAAATGGCTCTAAAAGTTGTCTGTTCACTTTAAAAACATGGTCATTCATAGGATTCTTTATCTCAACGGCCCCATGTGGATAGACATTAGTAACAGTGAAAGGGCCAGTCCATCGAGATCGGAGTTTACCTAGAAAAAGGTGTAACCAAGAATTGTACAAAGGGACTTTTGACCGGTTATGAATGATTTTCGAAGGATGTTCTTATCGTGGAACACCTTCATCCTGTCCTTATAAATTCTCGAGTTCTCATATGCATCATTCTGTATTTCCTCAAGTTCATTTAACAGTAGTTTACGCAGTGAACCAGTGTTGTCCAAATTGACTTTAGATTTTTGATAGCCCAATAGGCTCTATGTTCTAACTCTACGGACAAGTGGCAAGCTTTCCCATAGATGAGTCTAAAAGGAGACATTCCAATGGGGGTCTTAAAAGTTGTACAATATCCCCATAAAGCATCGGTCAAACAGATTGACAAATCCTTACGGCCAGGGTTAACCGTATTCTCTAGAATGTGTGTAATTTTCCTGTTAGAAATCTCAACTTGCCTACTTGCCTGCAGGTGGTATGGAGTGCTCACCTTATGAGAGATGCCATATTTCTTCATTAAGTTTTCAAATGGCCTATTATAGAAGTGTGAACCTCCATCACTAATGATGGCCCGAGGCATTCCGAACCAGGAGAGGATATTTTCTTTTAAAAATCGAATGACCATACGATGGTCATTGTTCTGGTACGGGATCATTTCGACCCGCTTAGTGACATAGTCTACTGCTAGTAAAATGTATAAATTTCCAAAGGATTGGGGGAATGGCCCCATGAAATTGATGACCCAGCAATCATATTTCGATGGGACAATGCACCCAATTTCTGATAATTCTCACAAGCTTTGCAAAACTCATGAATGTCCTTGAACATATTGGGTCAGTAAAAGCAGCACTACAGAATTTTGGTCATGGTCTTTTTAGAAAAAAAGTGGCCACCACAGGCTGGCGAATGACAAAAGGAGATGACACTTTGGTGTTCATTGTCTGGCGCACATCTCCTTAGAATTTGGTCTGGACAATATTTGAATAAATATGGGTCATCCTAGAAGAACTTACGAACCTCGGCGAAGAATTTTTTCTTATCTTGCGCATTCCAATAGGTCGGCGTGAAACATGTGGCAAGATAATTAGCGATGTTAGCAAACTAAGGTAATTGGGAGAGTTTAAACAATTGTTCGTCAGGGAACATATCGTTTATAGATGGCGTTTCAAGGGAATCGGGGAGATCAAGTCTCAAAAGATGGTCAGCTACTACGTTCTCTATCCCTTTTTGTACCAAATTTCCAAATCAAATTTCCGGAGTTGGAGGATCTATCTTATCAAGCGGGGCTTAGCATCATTCTTAGAGAGAAGGTACTTCAACACCACATGATCAGTGTAGATGATGATCTTGGATCCAATCAAGTAGGACCTAAATTTGTCCAAAGCGAACACTATGGCTAAGAGTTCCTTCTCCATAGTAGATAGTTCACTTGGGCAGGATTTAGAGTTTTACTTGCATAGTGAATAACGTATAGCTTCTTTTCTTCTCTAGTCTAATGCCACCCCAATAGCATAGTCAGATGCATCACACATAATCTCAAAAGGAATACTCCAATCGGGTGGTTGCATGATAGGTGTAGTAGTTAACATGCCATTGAGCTAAGTGAAAGCTTCCTGGCATTGCTCAGTCCACTTATATGGTATATCTTTTTGAAGTAGATTGCATAAAGCATGAGAGAGGTGACTAAATTCCTTTATAAATCGTTTGTAAAATTTGGCATATCCTAAGAAGGATCGCACGTCTCGTATACTCTTGCGTGGAGGTAAGTTAGAGATAAGATCAATTTTAGCCTTATCTACCTCAATTCCATTGAACAAGATGATATGTCCAAGAACAATTGTAAGATCCTAACACAAGTTTACACACCGTTTCTTTAGGTCACGCGGTCCTACCGGCTGAATTTCGGTGACCCGTGACCTACGAATAGTGTTTGCAGTCATTCTCAAGTTCGGTCACATCGACCCAACTCAGATCGACCCGAACCCTATGTTATTTTGTCCATATCGGCACCGCGGTTCCAACGCTGTGTCCCATGCATGAATCTGACGTGTACATCTCAAGTTGTGGGCAACATTCGATATGGACCCTTGATGTGTGAATGGTGGAGCCCACCCCACACATTTTCCCATGAGCATGTGGATGATGATGTCATGCCTAGTGTAGGGTTTCTAGAAAACCTACTACCCTATAAGCCTACCTCCTTAGCAACCTTGTTTATATCACCATAGCCTAATGAGTGTTTTCTCTAACCTAGGTAGAGAAAGTAATGATTGCTTATCTACACCTCCCAAGCAACCCTCATTTCTTCTCATTTCTCTCTAACTCCTTCCTCTCTCCTCTCCTTAGCAACTCTCCAAATGTCTCACCTCCCCTCTATTTTCTAATCCTTGCTACCCCAAATACCTCCCAATCCATCCCTTCTTAACTCATCTCAACCTTAGATTTATGATCCTTAGAGCTTCTAGATGAAGATGATGTAACTTTCAAGCTTGATCCATAGGTAGGTGTGCTAACATTTGTAAAAAAAATTAGATTTCTTTAGTTCCTTTCTTATTCTTCATTCTTCTTCTCATGATGGAGCTTGTGGGACCCATCAAGTAATGATGGTGGCCCCAAGTCTCCATGGATGTGGCTTATAGCCCATCCTACATTGCATGCATGTTGCATGCAAGGGACCATTCTCCATGGATCCCTTCATACTTTTTCTTCCTTTGATCAGGGGTCTTTGGGTCATCTAGACCCTTGATCCTTGGTGGATATTGGATCTCCGCCATAGATCCCAAGTAGATGACCCTTTGATCTTGTAGATCTTGTGCATATTGTGATAATGGAATGTGCATATATGTGTAATGAGGGGAAGGGCCTCAATGAGGCAGAGACCCTTTCCTTGTAGCCGGTCTTCCTTCTTTTCTTGTTATTATGCTTCTGACTATTGTGTGTGGCCCACCTTGTGGACCAACTGAAAAGACCAAGCTATATGTCCTATAGGGGGGTGAATAAGACAATGCCAAATTTTAAAAAAAAAACAGCGGAATAAAACAATTAAAGGAAAGATAGCACTATAAATAATTCATAATACGGAAATGTAAATACAACCTCAAATGTACGAGTATTGAGAGATTGATACAGATGTTATTCTAAGGACAACCTTACACCAAAAACCAAAGGTTTATGGTAGGATAACCTTACTAGAACGATTTGAGTATCAAAAACTCAAACTTGATACAAAGGAATAAAAACGAAATAGTAAGAAAGAACATCTAAGCTATTACAACATTCCCCACAATGCTTGAAATGTAAAGATTACAACATTCACATCCACAAATACATCCCACAATCTTGAATGATAAAAGATATAGAAAATAAACCACACATCCACAAAACACAAAATTATAATGGTTCGTCTGTGTGTGCACCAATTGTTAAATAATAGCCACACAACTACTCCACTCCTAATATCCTCACACAGTGGATATTAGCGTTCACTATGAAAATAGGTTTTTCCAGGTTCATCTAAAACCCTCACAATTGTCTTTCAAGTGGGCTTACACAATTCAAAAAACTCCACACTCTGAGTTTTCTGGATCTCCTCAGATAACCAAAAGAATGAGATTTTTCTAGTTCAATCTCAAAAGAAACCAAAACAATGCAAATTACAATAATGTAAAATACCTAGATTTCTCCTTTTGTTGCAGCCCGAAAAAACCAAATCGGAGTAGAATTTCAACGTAGAAGTTCAATGTCCAAACTCACTTATGAAATGGTTCTAGGTTCTAAATTGATTTTAAATTAAATCAAGTTGGGCTAGCTCTATTTGATTTTGATTCCAAAAAGTGGGAATACTTCAATCCATCTTTCAAATCAGATTGGAATGCAGAATACAAAATTAAATATAAAAAGCTAATAAAAGAGAATATTAAATATGCACAATATAGCTTAAGAAGTTTACAAACTTATCTATCAGAGTGATGTATTGATTATACTTTAATTGAATAAAATACTCTGAAAATCATACTCTATTATAGGTAAAGAAATCACGTTCACGACTGGTCCTGTGCACACCACGACTGGTTGTAGGACCAACGGATTTTTAAAATTTTGAACGCGATCGGATAAAGCCGTTCCACGATTGGTCGTAGGCCATCCATGACTGGTCGAGGGACCTCCACGACTGGTCGTGACTTATCCATGACTGGTCATGTAGAACAAGAAACAGTTGCTGGAGTTTGAGTCGTAGCTACAGGATTGTCGAGCAGTCTCCAGGACTAGTCGTGGCTTAACAAAAATTTTCAAAATTTTACAACAAACTTAGGACTGGTCTTGGAATTTCTTAGACTGGTCGAGCCAGTGCTAGGACTAGTCGAAGAACAGACCAAACACTTATAAAATGATTTAATTTGAATTATGTATTCAAAATGACCTGTCCTAAGGTCAATCTAAGGTCTTTCATACCTTGGACATGATGTATGAACATTGAACCTTCTTTTCTTCAGATGATAGACGATTTTAAAGTTCATGAAGCTTAAGATCTTAACACATAATGAAGCTTGAACTTGAGATCTTTTGAAGATTGAATTTGTAGTACATGAGTTGTACTTCACCTTGAGTCTTGAGTATGAATAGTTGACTTGTCTTTCGATGTTTCTTTAAAAGATTAAACTTTGAAGTTTAAAGTAGTGAACAATGTACTTGATCTTGCATTTCTTGAAGTAGATCTTTATTCTTGACTTAAAGCATTGTTCTTGTACATTTGATGCATTACCTTGAACAGATATATCAATGTACTACACAAGACACAGATTGTGGTTTTGGCACTACAAAATTTGACAATCAAAGGAGCAAGAAACCATAGCACTTACAATCTCCCCCTTAACAAATTTGTGACAAAACACACTCTATTAACAATAAGAGAAATATTACATGCTCAATAAAGAATCATGCACCATGTATACACATGAAAGGATGATGCACTAGTTACAATAACCAGAACACACAATATTCAATCTTCTTACTTACTCCCCCTGAGTAGCACACATCAAAAAAACATGCTACTACCCACAATCCATATCCATATCCATAAGCAATCATAACAAAATATATTCTCCCCCTTTTTGTCATAATATGACAAAGGAAGCAACTAAGATATGGAATAGGAAAATAAACATAAGAGGAATAAGGGATCAAACTAGGCAAGATATAAGCAAATAATGTTCACATATAAGTAACCAACATGAACCAAGTTCATCCAAAATCAGTCACATAAACTGAAAGAGAATAAAGTGTCATAAGAGTTATTACAGCCATTTGAGAAAACATTTAATCAGATCCAGAAGAGGGAGCAGGAATAGATGGATCAATTTGGTGTAAACCCTTGTTAAGGTGCCTCATATATTTGCACATATAAGCAAATTAAGAATCTTGGGTTACACGAATCTAAGCCACCTGTTCCTCAAGAGAATGTAACCTCTCAGCAAAATCAGAAGGCTGAAATCAGGGTCAGCCTCAGAATTTGATTCAAGCTCATTAAAGATATCATCCATGTTTATATCATCTAGAGGTAAATTGTCACCTTCTTCTTTATTCACTGCTTCAGCTCCTCCACCACCCACATCCACTTGGCCATCAGCCAACTACAAATTCGTCTTATTTATATTTGAGTTGTTGAAAATAAGGTGATGAATAGGAGCCTCTCTAATAGGCATAGCTACTAACATATGAGTGGCTAACACAGTTATAAGATATGCAAAGGGGATATCACTATGTCCAGGATGGATACGAAATTAAATGATGGAATGACAGATTAAAGAAGGAAGACAGACATTTGTACCAGAGATGATGGAATGCAAAATTCGAACCATAAAAGAGGTGAGTTCGGTTTTGTTACCAGAACGAGGATACAGATTTGAAATAAATATCCTATGAAGAACCTTGTATCTGGGTAATAAGTACTTTGAAGCGAGCATATTCCCATTTTGACTCCATTGTGCATTTATGTTGCATAATCCTCGAGTAAGCATACGTTTTTCTGATTCAGAAGGTTTCTAAACTAGAGAGCTAATAGGAATACCTTTATCATTGACAGGTATGTCCATTAAGCCAGAAATTAAATGACAATCAACTTCAAATGGACCTTCTCTAGTTGCTATTATAAATGTTAAATTTTCAAATGAAAAATCAGAAATGCAAACAAACATAGCCTGCGCAATAGACCGGTATGCCGGCCCACCCCAATGTAGGATGTTAGCCCATCCTATAGATTAGAGAAGAGGGAGGAGATCAAAAGGAGCAATATGTTCAAGATGAACAGGTCGTTCAACAAAAACATTACGCAATCTTAAATCCCGCACATAGGAGAGATCATCTTCGGGTGACCGAAGGTGGCACCTTATTATAGTTAATGATCTGGATGATGAAAGACCACAAGTGTTTTTATTTTTACCTCTAACATCCATTTGCAACTTGGAATACAAGAAATCAAGAAGTTACAAAAGATGTAGAATGGGTTTTCTTAAAATCAAATTTTGGAGAAGAAAACCTCAAAAACTTCAAGGAAACAAGAAATAAATTACTCCAAATAAGAAAATGAAGTGATATACACTTGAATCTACAAGAAAAATGAAAATAATGAACTAACCTTGAAGAATCAAGAAGTTGGGTATGACCTGTCGAGCTTAGACTCGTTGGAGAGAAAGAGCAAATAAGGAAGAAAGGGTTTTTCCCCAAATTAAAAAGCACTAACGCGCTACACGACTGGTCGTGGGACGTCCTCGATCGGTCGTGCCATGACTAGTCGAGTACGTCCTCGACTGGTCATGCACAGCCAAAAACATGCATTTTTCACATAATTTTAAAATTTAAAATTATAATTTAATAAATATATATACTATCATACAGAAATGCATGAATAATTAATTTAAATTGCACATACCAAGATCAAATTTCAATTTATTAAACCTGCTTTTGTCAAGTGGTTTAGTGAAAATGTCAGCAAGTTGAGTCTCGGTCGGAATGTATTCCAATGAAATTATCTTTTCTTCCACTAATTCACGAATGTAGTGATATCTAATGTCAATGTGCTTGGTTCGTGAATGCTAGATTGGATTTTTAGATATATTTATTGCATTGGAATTATTACAATATAAAACTATAGAATCCTATGCAATTCCGTAATCGCTTTACATTCTTTTCATCCATACAAGCTGAGTACATGCATTTCCTTCTGCAATATATTCGGCCTCAACAGTTGAGAGCGATACGGAACTTTATTTCTTACTTTTCCAAGAAACTAAACAATTCCCAACATAGAAACAACCACCACTGGTTGATTTCCTATCATCAATGTTACCAACCCAATCAGCATCAGTGTAACCAACCAACTGAACACTAGTATCATGAGGATACCAAAGACCCAAATTAGCTAAACTTATGACATATCACATAATCTGCTTAACAGCAGTTAAATGAGATTCTTTAGGGTCAGATTAATATCTAGCACAAATCCCAACGATAAAAGCAATATCAGGTCTACTTACAGTTAAATAAACTACCAATCATATTACGATATAATTTAGGATTCACACTTTTACCTTTAGAGTCCTTTGAGAGTCTTAATGTAGTACTCATAAGAGTATCAAAAAATTTTTCATTCTCAAATCCGAACTTTTTAATTAAGTTCATAGCATATTTGGTTTGAGAAATAAAGATACCATCAGGTTGTTGTTTCATTTGCAACCCTAGGAAATAGTTCAATTCCCCAACCATGCTCATTTTGAATTTAGATTTCATAATATCTGCAAACTCAACAATCATGTTAGTACAGGTAGATCCATAAATAATATCATCAACATAGATCTACACTAATAAGATATGATTGTTATGTTTCTTAACAAAAAGAGTCTTATCAACACTTCCCATTAGAAAATTATGACTTAGTAGAAACTTAGTCAATTTTTTATACCATGCCCTGGGAGCTTGTTTTAAACCATAGAGAGCCTTTTTTATGCGATAAACATGACCAGTATTCTTAGGATCTTCAAAACCCATTGGTTGTTCAACATACACTTCTTCATACAAATCGTCATTTAAAAAGGCACTCTTCACATCCATTTGATAAATTTTGAACTTTCTAAAGCAAGCAATGGATATAAATAGTCTGATTGATTCAAAACGAGCTACTGGGGCAAAGGTTTCATCATAATCTATTCCTTCAATTTGAGTGTACCCTTGTATAACCAGTCTAGCCTGTTTCTAATTATATTACCAGTTCATCAGACTTATTTTTTAATATCTACTTAGTTTCAATGATATGTTTAACTTTAGGTCTCGGAACAAGATACCAAACATCATTTCTAATAAATTGATTAAGCTCTTCTTCTCTCGCTACTATCCAATTTTCGTCAGTAAGAGCTTCTTTTATGTTAGTCAGTTCTATCTGAGATGTAAAGTACACGTAATTACATATATCTTCTAATTGTCTACGAGTGCGCAGACCTGTGAGAGGGTTTCCAAGAATCTGAGTGGTTGGATGATCTTTAACAGTCCTTAGTTCAGAGTTATTTTGACTTGATGAGGTATCTGGTTTGTCAGTTAGAAGAACTTCATCATTATCTAAACTTGAGGCAGGTGTATTCAAGTGATCGTCAATGACCACATTAATGGACTCTTGAATTACACTAGTCTTCTTATTCAGTACTCGATACCCTCGATTGTTCAAAGCATATCCTAAAAAGATCCCTTCATCACTTTTGGTGTCAAACTTACCCAGATTTTCATGGTCACGTAAAATATAGCACTTGCTGCTAAAAACTCGAAAGTATTTGACAGTAGGCTTCTTATTAAACCATATTTCATAAGCAATTTTATTATTTGACTTACTTGTATAAACCCGGTTGATTATATAGCATGCAGTATTTACAGCTTCAGCCCAAAGATTTTTAGAGAGCTTCATACTATTCAACATTACATTTGCCATTTCTTGAAGTACTCTATTTTTTCTTTCAACAATTCTATTTTGTTATGGTGTTTTAGGCGCAGAGAATTCATGTGATATTCCCTGATCTCTACAGAATTTCTTAAAACTGCTATTCTCAAATTCTGATCCATGATCACTATGGATCTTATTGACTTGAGAACCTTTTTCCGTTTGGATCCGTTTGAAAATCCTTTTTACTTCATCAAGGGTTTCTGATTTATCCCTTAAGAAGGCTACCCAAGTGAATCTGGTAAAATCATCCATTATTACCAGTATGTATTTTTTGCCACCTCGACTCTCCGTCCTGGTTGGTCGTATAAGATCCATGTAGAGAAGTTCAAGATGTTTGGTGTGGCATTGGAGTCCACTTTTTTGTGAGCACTCCTAGTTTGCTTGCTAATTTGGCATTCGCCACATATTTTGTCTACTTTCTGTAATTTAGGTACACCTCCTATTAGTTCTCTTTTGCTCACTCTATACAAATTGTGGTAATGTACATGTCCAAGGCATTTATGTCATAGCACAGTTTCATTGGTATGGACCATGTAACACGTTTGATTAGATGAGCTAGAATCACTTACAATGTAGCAGTTTTCAGAAGTTCTACGACCAGTTAATATTACAGAACCCTTCTTATTTAAAATTTCACAACCTTGGTTAGTAAATTTTACGCTATGATTGTTATCACATATTTGAGATATGCTTAACAGGTTGTGTTTTAACCCTTCAACGTATAAAACATTCTAAAATAAGAGGAGGTTATAGAGTTGAACCGTACCTTGGCCAATAATCCTGCAGTTGCTACCATCACCAAATGTGACTGAACCATCAATCATGTCTTTAAGAGTGGTGAACAAACCTTTGTCACCAGTCATGTGCCTGGAGCATCCACTGTCTAGGTACCACTTTGAATGGCTTGAAGCTTTGAAAGTCGTGTGGGCAACCAAACAAGTAACCTTAGGAACCCATTTCATTACAGTTTTGGGTTTAAGAGTATAGTTGGTCTTCTTATGTTTGTAGTTGTTATAAGAATGACCTACTAAGTTAGATTTTAAGAGCTCCTTAAGTAAATCAACTATTTTCTTATCTAAAGGATTTCGGTTCTGATTTTTATAGTTGATATGGTTGTATTTAGGTTTTAAAGATTGAAAAGTTTTAGCATTTTTAGAAAAAATTTGATTTGATTTATTCCCTTTTGAGTTTGAAGACTCTCCTTTCACAAACTTAGGAGGAGTATTCTTATATTTGGGAGGAATATTTTTATCGTAGCCCAAACCGGATCGGTCATCACATTTTCTTGATCCAGACAAAAGCTTTTCTAACTTTGGATCACCTTGGGCATACCTCCATGTATCCTTTAAACTCAAAAGTGAAGAGACTTCAAGTTTAAGTTTTTCATTTTCAGATTTAAGATTTTCAATAAGGAAGATTTTGAAATCTAAGTCGCATTTCGATTTTTCAAAACAATCTGAAATGTGGGATTTTTCCAAAACAAGAGAATCAAAATTTTCTTTAAGTTTCAAAAACTTCTCTTTCTGAAGTTTAAGTTTTACCGCAATCTTACAACTTTCCTTGTATAGGGCATTGTAAGCATCTTGATGATCTTCTTCATTTTCATGATCACTATTCAGATTTTCTTCACCTGTTGAATCATCATGATCTAAAAAAGTGAACTTGGCTAGAGTTATAAGGGCTTTGACTTCATTACCCGACTCGATTTCAGAATCTTCTGATTCAGAAGAAGCTTCAAAGCCAGAAGATTCATCCCAAGTAGCCAACATTCCTTTCTTTTTAAGTTTGTCCTTTTTAAGACACTTGTTTGGTAAATGTTCATATTCATGGTAGTTGTAACACTGACTGTCTTTTAAAGATTTTCGAGTTTTAGATTTAGATATATTCTTATCATTTGATTTTTTAGAATCAACCCTCTTTTTACTTTTAAAATTTTTGTAAAACTTTTTAGCTAAAAGGGCCATATCATCTTTGGAATTTTCTAAATCAGAATTACTACAGTTTTCTTGAGAAAGACATTTAGAAGATTTAAAGGGCAATTGATTTTTCTTTAGGAGCTTTAAAAGTTAACTCATAAGTCTATAAAGAACCAACTAGTTCTTCTACCCTCATATTATCCGTATCATGAAGTTCCTGGATCGCAGTCACCTTTGAGTTGAACCGTTCAGGTAGTGAGCGTAGTATCTTTGCATACACTTTACTTTCTGGAATTTTATCACCAAGACCCCATATAGAGTTCATAATGTCATTTAATCTTGTATAGAAGTCCATGAACATTTCATTTTCTTCCATATGTATTTCCTCAAATTTGGTTGTGAGGATTTGGACTTTAGATTTCTTGACAATTGATGTTCCCTCGTGTGTCATTTCTAAAATATTCCAAGCTTGCTTTGCAAAATCACGGGATATAATTCTTTTAAATTCATCTAGTGATAGTGTACAAGTGATTACATTTAGTGCTTTTGCATTGGCACTACTCTCACTTTTCTGAAGAGTGGTCCAAGAAAAATAAGGTGCTACTCTCATAGATTTGGATCCATCGATACCAGTTACTTCAGTGGTAGGAGGGGTCCATTCAGTCACTGTGGCTTGCCACACGCTCTCATCCATGGATTTTAGGAAAATCCTCATTCTGACTTTCTAATGGGCATAATTGGAGCCATCAACTGGTGGAGGCCTAGTGACTGATAGACTCTCAAAATTTGACATCTTATAAATAGCTCAGATCGATTAGCTCAGAAAATTAATCCAAAAAAAATAACAATTAAAACGAGCTATTAGGCTCTAATACTACTTGAAAAGGCCGAGCTATATGTCCTAGAGGGGGGGGGGGGGGGGGTCATACGACAATGCCAAATTAAAAAATAACAGCGGAATAAAATAATTAAAGGAAAGATAGCACTATAAACAATCCATAATACGAAATGTAAATACAACCTCAAATGTACGAGTATTGAGAGATTGATACAGATGTTATTCTAAGGACAACCTTACACCAAAAACCAAAGGTTTATGGTAGGACAACCTTACTAGAATGATTTGAGTATCAAAAAATCAAACTTGATACAGAGGAATAAAAATGAAATAGTAAGAAAGAAAATCTAAGTTATTACAACATTCCCCACAATGCTTGAAATGTAAAGATTACAACATTCACATCCATAAATACATCCCACAATCTTGAATGATAAAATATATAGAAAATAAACTACACATCTACAAAACACAAAGAATTATAGTGGTTCATCTGTGTGTACACCAACTGTTAAACAACAGACACACAACTACTCCACTCCTAATACCTCACACAGTGGATATTAGCGTTCATTATGAAAATAGGTTTTTCCAGGTTCACCTAAAACCCTCACAATTGTGTCTTTCAAGTGGGCTTACACAATTCAAAAAACCCCACACTCTGAGTTTTCTGGATCTCCTTAGATAACCAAAAGAATGAGATTTTTCTGACTCAATCTCAAAAGAAATCATAACAATGGAAATTACAATAATGTAAAATACCTAGATTTCTCCTTTTGTTGCAGCCCGGAAGAACTAAATCGGAGTAGAATTTCAATGTAGAAGTTCAATGTCCAAACTCACTTATGAAATGGTTCTAGGTTCTAAATTAATTTTAAATTAAATCAAGTTGGGCTAGCTCTGTTTGATTTTGATTCCAAGAAGTGGGAATACTTCAATCACTCTTTCAAATCAAATTGGAATGCAGAATACAAAATTAAATATAAAAAGCTAATAAAAGAGAATATTAAATATGCACAATATAGCTTAAGAAGTTTACAAACTTATCTCTCAAAGTAATGTCATGATTATACTTCAATTGAATAAAATACTCTGAAACGTGCTTTATTTATATGTAAAGAAATCACATTCACAACTGGTCCTGTGCACACCACGACTGCTCGTACGACCAATGGAATTTTGAAATTTTGAGCGCGATCGAATAAAGTCATTCCATGACTGGTTGTAGGCTTTCCACGACTGGTCGAGGGACCTCCACGACTAGTTGTGTGGAACCAGAAACAGTTGCTGGAGTTTGAGTCGTAGCTGCAGGATTGGTCGTGAACGAGTCGAGCACTGTTCACACGACTAGTCGAGCAGTCTCCATGACTGGTCGTGGCTTAAAAAAATTCTAAAATTTTGTAACAAACTTAGGACTGGTCTTAGAATTTCTTAGACTGGTTGAGCTAGTGTTAGAACTAGTCGAACAGAGTCTATGACTAGTCGAAGAATAAACCAAACACTTATAAAATGATTTAATTTGAATTATGTATTCAAAATGACCTACCCTAAGGTCAATCTATGGTCTTTCATACCTTGGACATGATGTATGAACATTGAATCTTCTTTTCTTCAGATGATAGACGATCTTTGAAGTTCATGAAGCTTAAGATCTCCACACATAATGAAGCTTGAACTTGAGATCTTTTGAAGCTTGAATTTGTAGTACATGAGTTGTACTTCACCTTGAGTCTTGAGTATGAACAGTTAACTTGTCTTTCAATGTTGCTTTAAAACATTGAACTTTGAAGTTTAAAGTAGTGAACAATGTACTTGATCTTGCATTTCTTGAAGTAGATCTTTGTTCTTGACTTGAATCATTATCCTTGTACATGTGATGCATTACCTTAAACAGATATATCAATGTGCTACACAAGACACAGATTGTGGTTTTAGCACTACAAAATTTGACAATCAAAGGAGCAAGAAACCATAGCACTTACACCAACAAGATCATGTTTTTGACAATCTATCCCTTGGACGTGTGACCCCCAAAATGCACCTAAATGGGGTGCATGCAAAGGTGTTTGGAAGGTGTGGATGGTTTGGATGTTTGTGGGGCCCACTAGGGTGGACCACACCATGATTTTCTGGGATTAAATCCCCTTTTAAATAATGTTTATAATTTATTTATTTTAGATATATGTTGTTGTCCAGAACTGTCTGGATAGATTTTTAGGCCATCTTGGGGCTTATTTTTGGGCATTTGGTGGGGCGATTGGTACCATGTACTATTTGATTCTTAAAGGCGTATATCCCACCTATTAGCATGCCAAATTTCAGACCCAACTGACCCCATTTGAGCCTCCAAAAGGGTGGGCCAACATGGTGGACTAACAGAAATTTCTGTTGTGCAGTCCAGCAACATTGTCCCATAAAACCATAATTTAAAAATATTTTCTCTAATGGTGGGCCATCTTTCTGGGTCCCACCTTTTTGTGTACATGATGAGGGACCTTGGCCCTCAATTTTAAGAATTTTAGAGGCCCTAGACCCACTCCATTGGAGTGCCCAAATTCAGGACAGCAACATGTACGTTGCAGAATTTTTTTCTACCTTGTTGTCCTCTTCATGTTTGTAGCAGTAATTAGGCCCCAGACCATTGGTTTTTGGTGAATGCTTGTGGGACCCATCCCTGATGTTATTGAGGCCCTTAGAGGCCATGTTTGTGGGGATAACTAGCTGGACCAACAAGTCTTACTGGACGTCCAGCAGGGCTGGCCGTCCAAACATGCTGGCCCACCATGATGTATGTTTTCATCCACGTCGTCCCTCTATTTTTTTATGAGGCCCACGTAGGTTGGGTCCACCCTAGGTGGATGTCCCATGTGGGGCCCACTTGGGATGTGTGGAGCCCACCTTGTTGCAGGTGTTTGGCTGGGCCGTCCAGGCCTTGGACTGTCCCACCCCTTAGGACGCCCATGCCATGGGCTACTACTGGGCCTGCATTCCAGCAGTAGGCCCACTTAGTTTGGGTGCCAAAACTGCTTCTTCCATTTGGTGGGCCCCCTATAAGTAATGCTGGTCCTTTTAGAAATAATTCACACATACTTGAACAAGTTTCTGGGCCTCAATAGGCCCAGGAATTAGGTGGACGAAAGTCCAGCCATTGGGCACTAAATGTATATTGTATGGCTGGATTTTCATTGGATAAGGGACCCACCACATTTAGGGATTTGGGTATTTGCTGCCCCTTTATATTTTAGTATTCTCTTGGGCTTAATTGATGCATGATTGGGCCACCCATTAATGACCATTTGTGGGACCCAAACACATACCAAATTTTTGGGACTTCCTTGTGGGCCCAAGTTGGGCTAGAATGTGCCACCTTGGTCAACCATATGTTGGGCCGATCTTTCACCATTTTGATGGACTTATGGGCTGAGATAAGGATGGTATTGGGCCCTTGGTTGCTCACTTAAATTGTTAATTATTGAGCAGATGTAGTGGGGCCCAATCCACCCAACTTAAACTTATTTTGGGTCATGTATTTGTGTATATGGGCTGCCCACTAAGTCCAGCTAAATGCATGGATCCTATGGCCATTGGGACTTAGGACTTGGGCCTTGATTCCTCTCTTTGGGCCCATGATTGTTGATGGTAGTATTAGCTCAATTCCTTATGCCTTATATGGGACTTATGTACATATGGTTTGGATATGGGCCTTGGGCCTCATAGCTATGTGATGTATGGTTGGTTATGCCTTGCGAAAATGGTGGTTGAAAGTCCCCATTTGGACCCCTCTAGGCCCATTAGTGTCTAAGAGTGGTTAAATACCCACCTTAGTCTCTTGTTAGGCCCATCTATATTATCTAGGCCCGTAGTTTTGTATGATTAGTCTCGTGGGCTACCCCAGGTAAATGAGCCCCCACTAGAAGTTGTATTCCTTATGAGTAATTGGTTAAGTACCTAGATCATTCATGGTTAGGTAGAGAATTCATCTTCACCTCATTGGCACCCTTATTCATGTTCATGGCCCACTCCCATACTCATCATATGCATGTTTGGTTGAGGTATGATTAGCCATGGTTGTGTCATTGTGTAGGACATGTTAGTATCTCCCCGAGGAATGAAGTTTTCTCCTCTTAAGCATGATGGATTATTGGGATTGATGCATGGGTGATTGTGTGATTCATGCATCTGGCATTGCATAGCATGTGGATATCTGTCCTTGCTTCAGCAAGGCCGTAGCCTCCACAGGTATATCGTGGATAGTCGTGTGTGGACACCGGAAATGATACTTGAGCATTTGGGGCGCATAAGATGTCCTTGGGTGAAAGCCCCTAAACCTTGACGGTACCGAGGAGATGCCTCAATGCCGAGACCGAGTAAAAATCATGAGCGTCCAAGTGCCTTATACTGTTAGGCCGCGACTCCCATTGTTGTGAGGTTAGTTGAGATGGGGTGTGGCCTTACCCGCCTGAGTGAGGGGGCATACCTAGGCTGAGTCTGACCAGCTCTTAAATGGGTCTGCTATCGTCGAGCCTCGCTGGTGATTGGCTGTCCACAAGTGGATAGTGAGGTCTCCTATGCTCGTTTGACTGTGCGGGTCTTGGAAAGCGGCAGTCATCCTGTAGTGTACTTTACCCCAGTGGATTTCTTATGATGGAACTGTACTTGATATGTGGATTGGATATGAGGACTACCATTACTTCGCATTTCATTACATCGGCTGTATAAGCCTTATATTGCATCACCTTGGCATGGTGTCTAGCACTCATGTATTTCATTGCATAGCCTTGGTACAGCTTCCTACATTCATAGCTTAGCCTCGGTATGGCTATTAGCTTTGGCATTGTTCATGTTCCCTTCTGCATTCCCCTATATTCTTCTGTGCACCACTGTCACACTCCTTCACCACCCTCTAAGCATTTTATAAGCTTATGTACAATTGATGCATGCAGGAGATCCTAGGTCATCACGGTAGCGGTGGAGCATTGGATTGGCACGAGCTGAGGACCTGTTGCAAACCTTTCCTTTCCCTTCTTTCATTATGTATTTCCTTTTGAGCCTTTGTACCTGAAAGGTTTTAATTCTTAGTAGATTTTATAATGTGTTTCCTATGGTTATATTTCTAAGATTTACTTGATATGATATTGGGTATGCTCAATTGAATCAGATTTATGATATAGAAATTCCCCTTATAGGATCCCAGGATCGGAACTGTCCCAGGAGGGTACTACAGAGGTTGTTGCGGTCGGAACTAGCTATCGGTTCCTTGTGAGTCCGGTCACCGAGTTTTGGGCGTGACAACAATTCCCTTACGAACCATGAAATGACACTTCTCCCAATTTAGTACCAAATTCTTTTCCTCACATCGCTTTAGCACATTTTTCAAATTTTCCAAACACTTGCTGAAGGATGAACCAAAGACAGAGAAGTCATCTATGAAGACCTCTAAATATTGCCCCACCATGTTAGAAAATATACTCAACATGCATCGCTAAAAAGTGGCGGGGGGCATTACAAAGTCCGAATGGCATCCTTCGGTAAGCAAATGTGCCAGAGGGGCATGTGAATGTGGTCTTCTCGTAATCTTCAAGGGCTATCTCTATCTAATTGTAGCCCGAATATCCGTCAAGGAAGCAATAGTAAGAGTGACCAACTAACATTCCAAGATTTGATCAATAAAAGGCAAAGGAAACTGATCCTTCCTTGTGATGGTATTCAACTTTCTGTAGTTAGTGCACACTCTCCAACCAATTGTAACTCTAGTTGGCATGAGTTCATTGTCGGCATTGGCTACGATGGTGATTCCGGACTTCTTAGGAACCACCTGAGTTGGACTCACCCATTGGCTATCGAATATGGGGTATATGATACCCACATCCAACAACTTAAGTACATCGGCCTTAACCACTTCCTTCATATTTGGATTTAATCGGTGTTACGGTTGTCGGGAGGTCTTCACATTATCTTCAAGATAAATGCGTGAGTACAAATCAAAGGGGTCAATTCCCTTGAGGTCCGCAATCAAGCATCCAAGGGCTCCTTTATACTCAATAAGAGTAGATATAAGCATACTCTCATGTTCTTGCTCAAGGTGAGAAGAAATCACCACCGAGTATGTCTCATCTTGACCTAAATAAACATATTTAAGATCAAAGAGCAAAGGTTTTAGGTCAAGCTTCGGTGCTTTGAGGCTATACGGTAGAGGCACTACATTAATTTGGGGTATTTCTTCAAATTGTGGCCTCCACCGGTTAACTTGAAGTATTGGCGTAGTATCATGCATAGCATCCATCTCCCTAATTGTGTCATCATCCAAATCATTGGAGGGGGCCAAACACGTCTCTAGAGTGTCAAAATATAAAGTCAAAAGTGCTCTACTTCTATGAAAGAATCGATCATGTTAATGTCATGGGTATCGTCATCATCCTCTGACTGTTTGCTCATATTGAAAAAGATGTTGAGCTCCAATGTCATATTTTCGAAAGATAGATTCATAATCCTATTCCAACAATTAATGATAGCATTTGATGTAGCAAGGAATGGGCGACTAAGAATGACGGGTATCTGAGTGCTCACATCCATGATGGGTTGAGTATCCAGAACAATAAAATTTACTAGGTAGTAGAATTTATCAACCTGGACAAACACATCCTCGATCATCACTCTCAGTACACGAACTGATCAATCAGGAAGTTGTAATGTGGTCCGGGTGGGTTTTAATTTACTAAGACCCAGTAGTTCGTAGACTGAGTAAGGAATTAGATTTACACTCTCCCCCAAGTCAAGAAGTGCATGCTCAATCCAATAATTCCCAATTACACAAGTGATGGTTGGGCTACCTGGATCTTTGTATTTTTGTAGCACATCTTGTTTGAGGATGACACTCACTTTTTCTGTCAAAAAGATTTTCTTTTATATATTTTTTCGTCTTTTGGTAGTGCATAGATCTTTCAGAAATTTGGCATATGAAGGGTTTATTTAACGGCACCCAATAGAGGGATGTTGACCTTCACTTGTTTAAGCACCTCTAGAATATCCTGAGAATTAGATAGAGGTTTTGGCGCAATCAATCGTTGAGGGAATGGCATAATTGGCTTACTTTGAGGTTTCGAGTCTAACCCATGTGGAGTAATGTTAGGTCTATCATTTTATCTTCTTCAGGGTCCTTAGGCTTTTCAGCCCTTACTGGAATAGATTTGTCAATTGTCTATCCACTCCTAAGAGTGGTGATAGACTTGGCTTACTCCATTTGATTTGAAGAGCTTGGGTTACTAATTTCACATTGTGGCCTTGGATTGGGGAGAGGTTGGGCTGGAAGCATCCCTTTCTCCCCACTCACTAAGTGTGACTCAATCTTTTGAACGGACGATGCAAACATTCTCATTGTTGTTTTGATATCCTGTAATGCTTGTACCGTATTCTAGTTGAATAGCTCTTGGTTTTACATGAATTTTTGAACCGTATCCTCTTGAGGCCTCTTCTGATTTAAAATTTGAGTAAGGGTCTCTTGTAGGTTAGCTGTTTGTCCATTCCTCCAACTGAAATTTGGTTGGTTTCTCCAGCTGGAATTGTATGTATTTGAGGTGGGTCCTCTGAAAGGTCTTTGGTAGTTGTTCACAGCATTCAATTGCTCATTCAATATATCTTGAAAAGTAGGAATTGTTGGGCAATTCTCAGTTGTATGTATGTTAAAAGCACAAATACCACAAACAACTTCCGCAGCCTTATCAGATTTGATAGGTTCTGCCTTCTTAAGTTCCATGGCCTTGACTTTTCTTGTGAGATTGGCCACTCTTACACTCATATCATCTTCCTCTTTTAGAACATAAATTCCTCCCCTTTCCTTTGATTGAGTAAGCTTAGAAGTGGTGAGTCTTGGAGAGGTGTCCCATGATTGTGCGTTTTCTGCCAATTGATCAAGGTAATCCCACGTATCATCTACCTCTTTGTTCATGAATTCACCATTACACATCATCTCTATGAACTGGCTCATCGGTAAAGTCAATCTATTATAGAAAAAGCTTATTGTCATACTTTGTAGCCATGATGTGGACAGGAATTTATGAGATCTTTGAACCTTTCCCAGCATTGGAAGAATGACTCTTCCTCTTTTTGGGCAAAGTTCATGATTGCCTTCCTTAAAGTGTTAGTTTTATTAAACGAGAAAAACTTTTTGAGAAATTCCTGGGTCATCTCGACCCATGTGCTAATGGATCTTGATTTTAAGGAGTGCATCCACATCTTAACCTTCTCTTTCAATGAAAAATGAAATAATTTAAGTCACATTATGTCCTCAGACACATTTGGAAAGTATAATGTAGCGATTATCTCATCAAACTCCTTGATGTGTAAATATGGACTTTTAGAATCTAGTCCATGAAACGTAGGAAGGAGTTGTATCACTCCAGGTTTGATATCCACGCTTCCTGCATTAAGTGGAAAGACCATGCAGGAAGGTGTATTTACCCCCGCTGGTTGTAAATAATCGCGTAGAGTACGAGGCGGGGGTGCATGATGCACCTCATTTTCATCTTGAACTTCCTCAACCAATGGTTGAGGTTGAAGTTGAGGTTGAGGTTGATTTACATCCATCACTTTGATTAACTGAGAGGATCTCAACTGGTGTCTAATCCTTTGATGGATAGGCAACCCTTCGACTAATCCTCCTTCACTCAAGAGACGTTGAGTGTTCTCACGAATCCACTTAGGAATGAAATACGCACAACCCTCAAGTAACTAAACAATTAAACTTAAAAAGAAAACTAGAAAAATTAAAACAAATAAGATATCTAAAAAAGAAAAGAAAGAGAGAATTGGAAAGAGGTTACCAGATTTGAGTTGCTATGTTAGGATCCTACAAAACAGAAAACAATGTTAGTTTCTAAAAATAATTTCAAAGAAAAAAATCTTAACATAAAATCAAAGTAGAAACTTAACCCTAATCTTAACCTAATTTTAATACCAATTAATTTCAAAAACATGTAGCCATAGTCCCCGACAACGGCGCCAAAAACTTATTCACAACCCCAAGTGCAGGGTCACGATGTAGTAATAACTCGTAAGAACGAGGTCGAATCCACAGGGACTAAACTTGTACGTATTCTAAATAGAACTAGAACTAGAACTAGAAAAATATCTAAATCTGAATTCTGGAATAAAAGAGAGTAACTGTGAATAATGTTTAAACTATCCATTAAAGGTGATAAATAGGGTGTCAAGGATCCACTTGTAGCTATTAAGATGCTACCTTGTTGATTCAATAAACACAATTGGAATTAGAGTCATATCCTATCCAATTAGAAGATAAAGCAATTTAAATCAAATCTGAACTTTTTATTAACCTAATTCTCAATGGAGGAGAATTGTGAAGATTGGAAGGGATTCCATCACCCTACCATGCCAAGGAGATGATGGTGAACAATGGGATTTACCAATCTCACTATCTTGAAATAGGAAAAGAAGATATCTAAAGCTATCACAACATCTATTGTAATTTGAGTCATAATAAATCATAGAAAACTGAAATTATTCCTTTAATATCAAACTAGAAATCAATGAAGTTCAATAAGAACAATAATCAAAGCAAAATAGACATCCCAACACACTACAAGTTTCACCTCTTAGCCTTATCTAAGAGGTGTAGTTAACCATAGACATGATTAAAACCAAATTTCTTAAACTAAGTATGAAAAATAAACTAGGGAAGAAGAAAAACTCTTTGGCGACTGCTCCACCCCTTTGTTATGCTCCTTGAGACCTTTTCAAACCCTAGAAGATGCTTTGGAGCATCCTAAGGAGTCCTATTTATAGTTATGAAACTCCAACTTTCGCACCTAGTTGAAAAAATCTAGAAATCGCCTCAAATTTACACACTCTCCACAATTTGCTAAATTAAACTTCACTCTGCGTAATTTTCCAAAATATACTTCACTCTGCACAACTAAAATAGACTCCGAGTTTCAAAATATTCTTTTTCAGGACAATTTAAGGAATATGTTTGTTTTCAGGACAATTTCAGAATTCTTTTTCTTCACTTCAAATGTTTGATTCTCTTCACTTTTCACTTGGTTTTCTTGGATCTTTGGTATTTGAATTATTCATTAATGACTTCCAAATCTCTAAATCTTCATTTAGTAATCTTTTGAGCATAAATATTTCTTTTGGCATGAATTTCACCTTAAGCTCTCGAAATCACCTCGCACATGAAAACATGCATAATTAAATCGATTAAGCACTATCATATTTATAAAACCAAGGTATAAATAGGGAGAAATATGTAATATTTCACACTCAACAGCTGCTCTCCATTGGCAGGAAGCCAAGTGCTTAAAGCTTTAAGATGTAATTGGATCTTTTTCATCTTTTAATTTTTTATTGCTTTGTACTTGTCCGCTATCAATCATGTAATTTTTTTATCTTTAATGCAATCGACCATAAAACTTCTTATTTATGTTGTGTTCTCTGGTACTTAGCGTTTTTCTGTGTGTAATTGTATTAATGGCAAACTATTTATGAGAAGTTGTGCACCTATTCATTTTCTTTCTTTAGGAATTGTTTCACACCATTAATGAGACACTTTAACCAACACGATACCTCTTCTTCAATGTGATTGTTCATGTTGAATGCTTATTTAAAGGAATCACCAGTGCTTATTCCACTGCATATCTAATTTCATTCTTATCTTTAAGTATTTTCCCCTTTTCCAATGGTTGTAACCCCCATGACTGCTTTCGATCAGGCTCAGAGATTTCTAAGAGAAATCCTGACCATGGATATTGAAACCTTTTGTTATTACACTTTCTAATATAATATTTACTCATTCGTTTGTGACCTTTGTTTCACTGTTGTTAAGGCACAAAAAATATTTCATTGCATTTATCAGAGAATTCCATGGTGCAGATCTTTTCAAGGGTCACTCACTCCTTATTTTGGTAAAAATCAGTAAGTTGGAGTATTTTGGTAAAAATCAATAAGTTAGGGTATTTTGGTAAAAGGGAGTGAGTGAGGGTATTTTGGTAAAAATGAGTGGATGGGTATTGCCTTGTATGGAGGAGGAAGTGGTTGTACACCACTATTTAAGGGAGAGCTTGGTGGACACCATTTTTTAAGAAAGGAGGTTGGATATTGTGTGAAGGAAGAAGTGGTGGTGATCACCACAATTTAATGAGGAAGGGGCCTGGGATGCCTATAAATACCCCTCCCCATGCCACATTTGAGTTATTAGTTGTTGTTGGTTGTAAGACAAGAAGGAAGGAAGACAAGAAGGAAGAGGGATAAGAAAGAAGGAAGACAAGAGAGAGAGAGAGGGTTTACGTGGCTCTGGGCAATGTAAAGTGATTGCACGGCTCTGCACAACTAAAGAAGAAAGAGAGAGAAGTCTTGCGCCGTTACGTGCAACAAAAGGGTGAAAGGCCTTTTGCGCCACTTTTAAAGGGGGTGCACCACTTTTCATGGACTCCTTGTCTTAAAAAGAAGTCCTTGCGCAACTTTTTGTGGAGAGGCGCCTATCCGCGCAAAGCACTTTCGAGAAAAGACCCCTTGCGCCTGTGCGCGCAAAGCACCTTGGAGAAAAGCCTTGGAGAAGTTCATTGTGCGAGCGCGAGCAACCATGTTTGCAGAGAAGTCCGTTGCGCGAGCCCGCGCAACTATGTTTGCAGAGAAGTTCGTTGTGCGAGCCCGCGCAACCACTTTTGCAAAAGGAGTTCTTTGTGCGAGTCCACACAACTATGTGTGCAAAGGAAACCCCGTGCACCACTTCTCTCTCTCTCTTTCTTTGTCTTAAGGGAAGGGTTATGTTGTCTTAATAGATAGCCCATGCGCCACTTCTCTCTCCTTTTGTCTTAAGGAGAGGCTTATGTTGTCTTAACAGATAACCCATGTGCCACCTTATGAGGGAACTTGTATTGATGCATAGCTTCTGTCCTAAAGTAAGCTTTATGCACTCTACATTCCCTGCCTAAGCCTGTGTACTCCTACCCTCAGACAAATGATCGCTCCACATTTCAAGGGATGGTGGCCACTCCACATTTCAAGGGATGATCATCACTCCACATTTCAAGGGATTATCACTCCACATTTCAAGGGATGATCATCACTCCACATTTCAAGGGATGATCATTGCTCCACATTTCAAGGGATCATCAGTCCACATTTCAAGGGATCATAGCTCCACATTTCAAGGGATGATCATCGCTCCACATTTCAAGGGATGCTCTTCGCTCCACATTACAGGGGATCATCCCTCCACATTTCAAGGGATGATCGCCACTCCACATTTCAAGGGATGATTGTCGCTCCACATTTCAAGGGATGTTTGCTCCACATTTTGAGGGTTTCAAGGAAGAATAAAAGGAAGGATGATCAGAACTGATCAAAATGGTCAAATCAAGGAAGAATGAATGGAAGGATGATCAGAACTGATCTCAACGGTCAGATCAATGAAGAATGAATGGAAGGATGATTAGAACTAATCTCAACAGCCAGATCAAGGGTTTCAAGCCCGCACAACCTTTTCGCCTTGGTGAGGAAGATCAAAAGTATCAAAATGCTGCCAAAATTGCCATCTCGGACTGTCTTATCTTTCATTCACTACTTTGATTGATTATACTCTGTTTTCAGAATCAAGGGAATCTAAGGATGTAAATGAATTCAGGATAGCCTTCTTGTGATCATTGTTCTCTCATTCTTTCTTTGTTATCATTGAATAATTCCCCCAAATCGAACGCATTTGTTTTCTTATCGAAACAAAATGGCGACTCTGTTGGTGATCTTTTCAATGATAACTTAGAAAATATTCAAAGAACATTTATCACTTTTTGGCGTATGTATAGACGCCAAAATGGTGACTCTCAGTGGGAACATCCTCCCCTTCATTTCTAAAAATAAAGTACAATTTTAATTTAATCAAAATAACTAACACTCTGTTCTGAATGACAGGTATACCGCAATATCTTCTCCTAACTAGCATAGTTGCCTACTTCACACCCAACAAATTTTCACCTAAAGTATCAGAGAAGATCAAATCAGTTGCGATCAAGGACAAACAATGCCAGGAAATGTTCAGAATAGTTTCTGCTTCACCGATAGCACAGTAAGATGATAAAGGACGGATGATGATAACAAAAAAAGATGAAGGGTTCGATCTGCCGAGTATGGATGACAGGTCGATCATGTGCAATGTTACGTGACGTAATTTTTCCTCACTCACTCAATTCATCCTCCTCGACGGCATAACAATACAGTTTTCACTTTCCCTAAGGAAAGCCTTTAGATAAGAAATTAGTTCAATTGAATTATTTGTTGCTCACCAACAAGAAGACGAATCAATTAGTGCATTCATCAATCAATAGAGAACCCTGGGGGCATCGTCACAATTTTCCAGAATAGAAGAGCAAGTTAATTTGCAATTTAAAAAGAGTTAAAGTGAAGCTGCTCAACTCTCATATGAATAGGCTATTTCAAAGTCTTAAGAGAACAACAGCAGATATTGCCGAAGAAAGAAAGCAAAACGAAGGATCGTCAAAAGTAAAGAATCGAATCATCCGATAAAGAAAGCATGGTTGATTCTACAATTAAGAAAGAAAAGAAAGGGTTCAAACAATTCAAGGACTACGGGAAATATACAGTGGAAGAAAGCGATATATTTCGTACGAGGAATCAATGGCTAGTTGCAAAGAAAATCAAAGGAAATGAAGCAAAGAGGAAAAGGGTATTCTACAGAAAGTGATCGATGATAGTAGAAATTGTCGTGAAATAAAAGAGAAAATAATGATATATGTTCCCGATTGGAAATAGTCACTCGATAGAAGAACAACATTCATGGGGCAAATTTTCATCAATATAGCTACCAGTTCAAAAAAATATATCATCCCTGAATACCAAAAAGAATCACAGGATTTTGACTTAGGAGATTCACGGTGTTTTGACCAAGAAGTTTCACGGCATTTTGACTCAGAAGATTCATAGCATAATTATTCAGGAGGCAGACAAAAGCATACAAAATACATTATCCTTGAAGATAAACTACAGTTTTGATTTCAAAGATTATTAGCATAATATTTCCAAATCAAAAGGGGGCAAGATAAGCAAGTCTCAGAATATAAGTCTTAGAATCCCAAGTCTCAGAATGCAAGTCTCAGAATACTGATGGCATACATGAATAAGAGACAGATTCCTAAGCATATCAAGTTGAAGTATGTTATTATTGTCGAGCACCAATGATAATTACTGGATTAGATTAGCAAAACTACCATTGCCATCACCAAATCGCTGACATGAAGATTATTCTATTATCAAAGTTTATCAGAATTGATTATCACCAAGCTGAAGCTCTGTTTAAGCCAAATTTTATAATATCATCAATAGCAATAGGGGCGATATATCAATCATTGATCTGTTATCTTCAATTATCGATTTTTTATTTTCAGCAAAGCCTGTACAATCAACTATCACATCAGCGACAATAGTCTATCATTTAAGGCAGCCTAGCCAAGCCTATACGACCAACTACGCATAAAGCCTATCACTATCGCCATTCAGGCAGCGGTGAGAAGCTAATGGCCCTAAAAGGCCCATGAAGGTCATCGTACGCATACCCATGCAGGCAGCGGATGGAGCCAGTGACTGAAAGCCCTAAAAAGGCCAAAACGTCCTCAACGGCCAATCACACGTAACACCCATGCCGTCTATATAGCTTTCCGGCACCGTCACGGGGAACAGATGAAATTGTCCTCCCGTGAATGGGTCCGACCTTTCAGACAAAGAAAATGCGGGCTGTAGTGTGCGCTCTTTGGCCATTGTCCATAGATAGGCCAACCATGTCATGCCCCAAACTCAGAAACCGGGCTCACAAAATTTTCGATCGCAGAATCCGGTGCCGACAACCTCCGTAGTACCCCATTCTCGGCTCCCAGCGTCTATGTACCATATTCCGATCCTGGGATCCTACAAGGAGGATTTTTCAACTTACATTTAACTCGTAATAAGCATAACCACAAGTTTACCTAAATCACAAAGGCATCATCATCATCACATATCCACTAATATAAACATTTAAATATAGTGCTGAAAGAAAACTACAGATGACAAAATCAAAGCTGTAGAGGTCCACTGCATGCTCCAAGTTCAATGCTGCTACAACCTAACGCCACCTGTACGCATCTATCGTTTATAAGCTTATAAAAAGCTTAGTAGGTGGTGAAAGTGTGTGCACAAGGTAAGTGCCAAGTAAGCAATATCAGAGTAATCAGAGTAAGCGAAAATACTGATAAGCCCATAATCATACAATATTAGAAATACTGGCAAGATCATAAATCATACGATATCAGAGTGATGCGAAAACATGTTGATAGGCCCATAAATACCATCAGCCTTATCCAGGCTATGCAATGTAAAAATATAATAAAAACAATATTATATACTGATGAAGTAATGTAAATCAGCTATGCAATGCGGGGATAGTGAGACAAATATCAGATGTTGATGATACAATGCAATATGCGATGCGAATGAAATGACCAAACTGGAGTGAAGTCAGGATGATAGTACATAGTTTTACAAGCTATGGGGTCCATCACAAAGGACTTCTATCCAAACCAGTCCCATACCTAAATTTGGATAGTCAGACTTAATATAGTAGACTCCTGATCTCAAGTTAGTCATGCGCCCAACCGAACTTCTTACCATTACGAAGGTACCCGTAACAAATAGTTGCGCACCACCAGCCTGAGTGGATAGTAAATGAATGAATGAATGAGTATGCAACTCCTGCTCAATAAATCCACATATCAATACGATTCCTCTCTGGGATCATCACCGGGGTGCATTACACTCTACGCCAACTTGCCGCCTCTATCCGAGCGCACAACTGGGTAAGTGAAAGAGACATCACTATCCGCCTGCCAATATCGGGCCCGGTTCGTTGATAGCGGACCCATTCCTCAGGCTGGTCAAATTCAACCTAGATATTGCCCCCTCATTAAGGTGGATAAGGTCACACCCTCTCTCAACCGACCACGACACAATGGGAGACGCAGCCTCCTAGTATTCGGCCATCATGCGCTCAAATATATCCACTCGGTCTCGACGTTGAGGCGTCTCCTGGCCATGGAGGTTTTGGAATTTTCACCCAGGGACATCTATGGTGCCCGTATGCTAAAACCAAACATTTCTGGTGTCCCATCTGGCCATCCACGATATGCCTGTGGAGGCTATGACCCTGATATCGCTAGGGTGTACAGTAGTCACAATGCACAATGCAAGATACATGAGTCATATAATCCAATCATGCATCAATCCTGCACATACCGTACGCTCATGTGAGATAACCTCCGCCTATCAGGGAGTCTCATAACAACCTGCCTAATGACATATGCAATGGTCAACCACATCTCATAACAAACATGCAGATGATGCGTATGGACATGTATCATGATGCTATGCTATCACATACTCATAATCGGTATTAATAACTGGCATCAACAATCGGCCTCGACAATGTGGACATTTAACCAACATTGCCCCCAAGGAATGGCCCACATAGAGCCTAACATATAGTGGACCCATGGCCTCGCACAAGGCCTGATATACAACACCATGGGCCTTACTAAAGAGCTTAATACACATCACGATGGGCCTCTCACATGGGCCTAATATATATCACAATGGGCTTCATCGCCTGGCCCTCAAATGCATCACAATGGGCCTCATCACGTAGACCTATATTCATCATATTAAGCCTTAAACACGGGCTGAATACACATCCCAATGAGCCTCAAATATGAGCCGCATATACATCACATTGGGCCTCGAACACGAGCCGTATATACATCACATTAGGCCTCAAACACGGGCCGCATATACATCACATGGGTCTCGACAATTGGCCTCAGCAATCGAAATCGGCCTCGACAATTGGCCTCGATAATCAGAATCGACCTTGATAATTAGCATCGGCCTAGACAATCGGAATCGATGATTAACATCGACAATCAGTATGGACATTCAGCATCGATAATCGACACTGATAATTAGCATATAAATAAGGCAGGGTTCATATATGAATAGCCGATCAACCATAATATAAAGATCGGCCCTCGGCCGTAGTTATATTAAATCCAATAGCATGAAACCATCTGTCTGTGGCCTAAGGGATGGTCACAATGTGAACATCCAACCATCATCGCCCATCAATGTGGGCATCTAACCAACATTGCTCCCAAGGAGTGGCCTACATATAAAGCCAAAACATATAATGAGCTTGTGGCCTCACATAAGGGCCATATACACATCAAGTGGGCCGCATCGCATGGGCCTCGAATACATCACAATGGGCCTCACTCATGGGCCTCGAATACATCACATTGGGCCTCGCCCACGAGCCTCGAATACATCACATTGGGCCTTGCCCACGGGCCTTGAATACATCACATTGGGCCTTGCCCATGGGCCTCGAATACATCACATTGGGCCTTGCCCATGGGCCTTGAATATATCACATTGGGCCTCGTTCACAGGCATCAAATACATCACATTGGGCCTCATATAAATCAAATGGGCTGATCAAATGGGCCAAATCAAATGAGCCAAATCAAATGGGTCGATTCAGATGGGCCGAATCAATGGGCCGAATCAAATGGGCTAATTCAAATGGGCCGAATCAATGGGCCGGATTAAATGAGCCAATTCAAATGGGCCGAATCAATAGGCCGAATCAAATGGGCAATTCAAATGGGCTGATTCAAATGGGCCGAGCCGAATAGGTCGAGTCAAATAGCCGAGTCAAATAGGCTGAGTCAAATGGCCGAGTTGAATAGGCCGAGTCAAATGGCCGAGTCGAATAGGCTAAGTTGAATGGGCCGAGTTGAATAGGCCAAGTCAAATAGTCGAGTCGAATAGGCCGAGTCAAATGGGCCTAACACTCATCACTATGGGCCGCTCACATGGGCCAAACACACATCACTATGGGCCTCTCATACATCAAGTGGGCCGCATCAATGGGCTGCACCAATGGGCCTCAAACACATCAAGTGGGCCGCATGACATGGACAGCTCGGATCAAACATGTATATCACGTAAGGGCCACATGAATGGACGGTGTGAATATATATAACATATATATTACGGTGGTTCCAACGTCCTAATGGATGGTGGGAGCTTGGATTACATCTAAAATCATTTCAATAGTGGCAGGTGCAACATGTGTATCACTGTACACTATCATAAGGGTACATGGCTCACTAATGTGATCAGCACTGTCCAAACATTGTCCAGCACCGTCCAGCACAATCTGGAGGGTGTGGATGAAATAAATACATCATGGCGGTCCCACGCTGGCAAAACAGATGGCCGGCTTGGACAAATACATCATCACGGCGGACCCTTGAGATGGATGGCACAGAATGAAGCACATGCATCAGGGTGGGGTCCACGTCCCCTGAACTGGACAGAGTGGGCAAAATACTTACATCAGAGGGCTCCACCGTCCGTTGTTGGATGATGGACAGCGTGAATAAAACATATACATCATGTGTGGACCCCACACAATGCTGATATAACACATACATTAGGGTGGGCCCCACCCCTGCACGTGCAGAACGTGTGGGGTGGGTCCCAGCCTAGCAAATGGGAGGACGGTGGGGATATATACCCATACATCATGCTGGGGTCCACCTTCCTCAAACAAATGGATGGCGTGCATGAAATACATGCATCATAGCAAGCCACACAAGGCACCTGTCCAAAATGGATGGTGTAAATAAAATAGATGCATCGCTGTGGCCCACAGGGCTTGCTATCGTCCAAGCAGATCTAGCTGCTGGGTAGCAACAGATGGATTGTGTTGGATATGCAACATGAACATCAAGGTATGGCCCACCGTTCAGATCTGCTGGACAGTGTGAGATAGAACAGATACATCATGGAGGTATCCCACCATCCAGATGATGGACGGCAGGGATAAAACACTTACATAACACGTGGGCTCCACACATGTGGATACACCACATACATCATGGGGGATATCCACTGTCCAGAGTCTCTGGACGGTGTAAATAAAATAAATACATCTGGTGGGTCCCACCGTCATATCCATCTGGACGGTGTGTACCCCGCACACATTGCATGCAGGCCCCACCGTCCACGTGGACGGTGGGTGAGGAACATACAACAAAAAGGGGACCCGCCATCCCACAGACTTGCTGACGTCAATACCACGGCTATACAGCCATGCAATGGACACCAGCCAATCCATTTCGACATAGGTGGGTCCCATGTGGGGCCCACCATAACGTTTATTTTCTATCCAATCTGCTCATAAGATCATTTATTTTCTATCCAATCTGCTCATAAGATCATAAAGGCCTGAATAAAGATGAAAAGTAAATTTCATTTCGATCCAAAACTTCTGTGACTCAGAAAGGTTTCAATGGTAGATGTTCAATCCACTACTACTTTTGGTGGTGTGGATCACCTAAGCCCCATGTACGGCTGATTTTTGGGGAATCCCAGTTCCCAAAGGGGACCCATCAAATGCACGGTATAGATTTACAACATACATCAAGGTGGGGCTTGTGGTGGGGCCCACCGTCCCACCCTTAAACAAGCAGCAAGGACGCTGCTTGCTACAGCGTCCAAAGGACGCTGACAGCAACAGCGTCCCATATACATATATTTTTTTATGAGGTTTTTCGTAGGTGGGGCCCACATCAAGGGGATCCATGCCGACTATTGGTCTCCCCGGCTCGTAACAGATCTAACGAGTCTAATATGTAATATTTTTCGGCGTATAAAAACGTCACAGTGGGCCTTAACAATTTAAGTCACCCAAAATTATTGTTTCCTACATTATGGCCCGCCAGAGATTCAGATTGGCTTCATTTTTTTAGCTCAACACCTAAAATGAGATGGGAAAAAGGGTGGACGGTGTGGATTGAATATACATCAAGGGTGGGGCCTGCTATGGGTCCCACACTCCTCCCTCTATAAGCAGGCTAGGACGCTGCAGCCCTGGACGCTGGTAGCAGCGTCCTTAGCCACCGTTTTCCACAGGTGGGTATGCACCCCCTCACCCACGCTGGAACAGGATTTCACCACCTATGTGAGCCCACTTGATGGATGGCATGGGTAAAATGCATACTTCGTGGTGGGCCCATCCAGTTGGGCCACAAGGCCTCATCATCATCATAAAAAAAATGGAAGGGAGGGAGAGAGAGAGAGATGGTGAGATAGAGGGACCCCGCCACTATGGGCCCCTCTTTGCTACAAATCGTACATCAAGATGGGTCCCACCACAAGTGGGCCCCCAAATCATCAAATCCAAGCAAAAATTTATAAATTTAATCATAGAAAACACCCACCTCAAGATCTCTTCTTCCTTCTTCCGCCAAGGCATGATAGAGTCCCAAAGGGACAATTTTAACGGTTGAAATGGGCTTAGGATGGTGGGATCGGGTGGTAGAAAGGTGGGCCACACTAGCTCTCTCCCATGGAGCTTGGACATGGGTTGCTCTCATGGAGCTTGGGAGGAAATGAGAGAGAAATGAGAGAGAGAGAGAGAGAGGTGATAGGTGAGAGATGTGAGTGATGGGTGAGTGAGTGATGGGAGTACTTGTGTAAGAGAGAGTTGACTTTAAGGGGGGTGGTTGTACTGGGGGATGGGTGTGAGTGATGGGAGTGATCTGTACTTGATTGATGTGATTGATGGGATTGATGTGATGTTTTCTAGAGATTGCAATGCACAGCGTTTATCCTCAAACTGAACGTGGGCCCACATCTCCTGACCTGGGTATCGGCTCGACTCGTAATACATGGCATCGGAATTACGGTGATGGCGTGGTCACTAAGGTACAAGTTTTGGGTTGAGCTGACTCTGGAATACGGGACACGACTCAAGGTTGCGCGCAACTGTCAATAACAAATCGCGGGTCGCCAAAATTCGACCGGAAGGACCGCGGAAGCCTACGAAACAATACGGGCTAGGATACGGGCCTCACAAATCATGCATAAGACCCCCAGATTCTTGGCTTGATTTCAGTAGTAACTCATGAGGAAGGGCCTAAACCTACTCATTGATGAACTGGCGGCCCTAGATTTGGTACCCCAAAAGTTGCCTTGTGCTCCCCGTGAACTCTAGAGAGTTACTGTGGCCAACCCTGTGCGTAAATCCAACCGAGTTTACGGCCCTGGTAGCTTCACTAGGCCCCTCTGATGGATCACGGTTTATGAACTCACCAGGCAGTGAGAAGTCCAGCGAACTCATAAGAGTTACAGAGACCATCACGTGAGACCCGAATCCACTACTCAAGAGTCTAAAAACTTATGTGGGCTCCATTGCTCAAGAGCTTAAACTGTGTATTGCTCCACTACTCAAGAGCCTAAACTGTGTGTGTAAGTGTTAGTCCAGTAGTGTCAATCTAGTTCAACTAGGCCAGTTTAGTCCAGTCCAGTCCAGTCTAGTTCAATCTAGACTAGTCAAGTTAAGTCCAGTCAAGTCAGGACAAGTTAAGTCTTATCCAGTCAAAGTATGGTCAGTCAAAAGTACACTAACACCACTGCTCAAATATGCAATTGCCTGATGGAAATTTTAAATATTGAGTAAACAACATACAAAAATGTGTTTCTCTTAAATCAGGTTCAAATTACAACAACAGCAAATGCCTTCAAAATATTGGCAATTGTCTACTCAAAAGTTTAATTTTTAAGATCAATTGTTAGTCTTCAATTACAATATATTTGTTTTATTGATAGGAGTCACAAGGTCTCTTAACTTCTTGATGATAGAGAAATATTATCGCATAAGATTCACAAAGGCGGCAGAGAATAAACTAGCGAAGAATCATCATTCTCTCCTAAACAATTTAAAGATTCAAATATATTCTTTGGATTCGTTAAAGGAGTAGCAAAATTATCCATCCTTCAAGAGTAGCAGTAGATCTTATTTCATGAATATTATCTTCTGAAGAAATCTTTATATGAAGTTAACCTGGAAAGGGGGCATGATCTATATGTACAAAGTAATTCATGCCTTGGTCTTTTAATAATCTCTTATGTGCGGCAGAGGAATTCATATGCCGAGAATTATGAGGCATGATCCAACGTGAACATTTAAGAGTTGTTTTTATATCAAGGCCCAGTTATATGGTCCAATGCGAATCAACAAAGATCTAAGGAAAAGTCTATGCCAAGGAGCACAAGCTAAAAAAGACTCAGCAAAAAGACTCAGCGGTTATGGAGTTGGAGATGACATCTCCAAAAGCGCGATATAATGAGCAAAGAATGTAATGCGAAGCACGATGACAAGCGCAAAGATGAAATGATTAAGTCATTATCATATTGCGAATATCTCAATTGGCCTAAAAAAAGAGAGAAGAAGCTTTCAACATATTTCAAAAATTATCAATGCTTCATGAATCTAAATTAAAAGAAAATTATAATGTCTTAAGATACTAATTCCAATTAATTTGGCAGGAAAGACTATCATTCAAAAGCTTGGGTTATGCAAATCATGAATAAAGTAAATAATCAAGAAAGTTGTTGCGGCAAGAGCAGCATTAAAGAACAACTCCTTAGACACAGAGTTGAAGGAAAGAGTCATCAGAGTTTATCAAAGAGACCGTTGCAACAACAATGGTGATGAAAGATAGTTCTCTGGTCAAGTTACTCAAAGATGAAGTTGCCACAACTGTTACAGTGGCAAGTTTCGATGAAAAGAGGATCTTATTCTCTCTAGTCAAGTCTTTTGTTCAAGCACAAGCATTCAAGTATTCCATTCAAGCGCAAGCATTCAAGTCTTCCGTTCAAGCGCAAGCATTCTAGAATTCCGTTCGAGCGTAAGCATTCAAATCTTCTGTTCAAGTGCGATCATTCAAATCTTCCGTTCGAGCACGATCATCTGAATCTTCCGTTTGAGCGCGATCATCCATTCTTCCAATCGAGCACGATCATTCAAGTTTTCCATTCGAGCGTGATCGTTCAAATCTTCCGTTCGAGCACAATCATTCAAATCTTCCATTCGAGTACAATCATTCAAGTCTTCCGTTCGAGCGCGATCATTCAAATCTTCTGTTCGAGCGTGATCATACAAATCTTCCGTTCGAACGAGACCATTCAAGTCTTCCGTTCGAGCGCGATCATTCGATCTTCTGGTCAAGCATGATTATCCAATTATCCTTCAGTTGCAGTTCATTCAGTTCTTTAGTTGGAAGAAGATCGATCCTCCATTTGATTTCATGAATTAATCAAAGAAGGATCGAGGGGGCATCTGTTGAGGCACAAAAAATATTCCATTGCATTGGTCAGAGAATTCCATGGTGCAGATCTTTCTCAGGGTCATTCACTCCTTATTTTGGTAAAAATTAGTAAGTTGGGGTATTTTGGTAAAAATCAGTAAGTTGGGGTATTTTGGTAAAAATGAGTGAGTTGGAGTATTTTGGTAAAAGGGAGTGAGTGAGGGCATTTTAGTAAAAAAGAGTGGATGGGTATTGCCTTGTATGGAGGTGGAAGTGGTTGTGCACCACTATTTAAGGGAGAGCTTGGTGGACACCAATGTTTAAGAAAGGAGGTTGGATATTGTGTGAAGGAAGAAGTGGTGGTGATCACCACAATTTAATGAGGAAGGGGCCTGGGATGCCTATAAATACCCCTCCCCATGCCACATTTGAGTTGATGGTTGTTATTGGTTGGAAGACAAGAAGGAAGGAAGACAAGAAGGAAGGGAGACAAGAAAGAAGGAAGACAAGAGAGAGAGAGAGAGAGGGTTTACGCGGCTCTGCGCAATATAAAGTGATTGTGCGGCTCCGCGCAACTAAAGAACAGAGAGAAAAGTCTTACACGGTTATGCGCAACAGAAGGGAGAAAGGCCTTTTGTGCCACTTTTAAAGGGGGTGCACCACTTTTCATGGACTCCTTGTCTTAAAGAGTAGTCCTTGCGCCAATTTTTGTGGAGAGGCACCTATCAGTGCAAAGCACTTTGGAGAAAAGACCCCTTGCGTCTATCCTCGCAAAGCACCTTGGAGAAAAGCCTTGGAAAAGTCCGTTACGCGAGCCTGTGCAACCATGTTTACAGAGAAGTCCGTTGTGCGAGCCCACGCAACCACTTTTACAAAAGGAGTTCTTTGCGCGAGTCTGTGCAACTATGTGTGCAAAGGAAACCCCTTACGCCACTTCTCTCTACCTTTGTCTTAAGGGAAGGCTTATGTTGTCTTAATAGATAGTCCATGCACCACTTCTCTCTCCTTTTGTCTTAAGGAGAAGCTTGTGTTGTCTTAACAGATAGCCCATGCACCACCTTATGAGGGAACTTGTCTTGATGCAAAGATTTTGTCCTAAAGTAATCTTCATGGATGCTATATTCCCCGAAGTAAGATCCATGCACTCTACATTCCCTGCCTAGGCCTGTGTACTCCTACCCTCAAACTGTAACGCCCTGAAATTCGGGGGTCGAGCATAACTCAGCTCCCGAGTTTCAAAACATCACTTATGTAACATATTTAATGATGGATGTATGTTGTCTGTATGAGTACATAAAACATGGAATAGATTAAGCCAAGCTGCAAACATAATTCAGGGATGAGTGAAAGACGCAAGCGGAGGACTTAAAGAAACATATGTGTACATATGCATACATGCCAGGTCATACTTACAAGTGTTTATATTCAAATTACAAGTATCAAAATAAAATTATCTATTCCAAAAGAAAACCCAGAATCCCCGCACATCAGGACATGGCTCACAAGAACCCGCCTGAGAACTGCATAAAAGAAAATGCGGCCTCATCATCCTCGAACTCCTGTTCTGCCTCAGGGGTCGCGTCAACATCTGCATCTAAGAGTCTGGTTGGTGTTTTAAACACCGCCCCAAAACGTGGGAGTGAGTGATCAACTCAATGGAATAATAAAGTAAAGGTTAACATGTTATCAATTCAATCAAGCAGTAATGATAAAGCAGAACAATCAAACATGTCTTAATTACTCTTGTTAATGCAAGGATGTATGTATAAATGATGCATGCCCTTGCCTTACTCCCTCAGCGTCTTCATCTTACGTTACGTATGATAACCTCCCGCAATGCCAACAACTTTCACGCACATGCAAATGCGGTGCATGAACATGATTACCAAGTTGTTATTAGTCCTTTTCATACAGCAGGATTGGGAAGCTAAGGTACCTTCCTCATATCAATTTCCATACAGTGATCCATTCTAGGGTCGTCAGTTCTAGGCCATCTCATACGATCATATGGTTCTAGGTCGCTGCAAAGGGCTCGTCACCAATCAATGCACGCCTATCATACCTTCGTTACTACTCTAAGGCTCGTCGCCCTAATATAGTATCCAGGTATGCTCGAGGTCACTACAAAGGGCTCGTCACCAATCAATGTAGGCCAACAGCACAAATATAGTGTCCCATACCAACATAATCGGCTCACGAATCTGGTGTGCTCACTGGTCACTAAGGGGAGGCTCGTCACCCCAGCGTAGGCCGACAGCTCGACCACGGTGTCCCATACCACCATGTCCGGCTCATGAGTCTTAGCGGATCAAGGTACAACGGTTAACGAGATTTCATTGGTAAGTTTGGTACCCTAGATTCAAGAAATAGCGTCCATACATGGTGAACATACATCGGACAATCGGGTTACTTGACGAACTCGACTAGCATGAGCGCACGTTGGGTTGAACGACATAGAGTGCGCAAACACTCCGTGTGGCCAAACCACTGCCGACAACTCTAATACGACTCGAGTTCGTCAAATCACGTCCTTCGTGGCGAAAGCAACCTCAGCCACGAACTCGAGGCCGATTACCGATTTCCTAGACTATTTCATAGTCCCAAACACATTCCATTATAATAGATATGCATATACAATTTAGAACAGTAATGAAACAATAATTCAAATCACACAGTATGTGAGCATTTGAAGAATATCACTTAACATGGATTTCAACATAAATAGTGCTTGAACTTAAAGAACAAAGAATGTGACTTGCATGTAGGAAATCATACACACCAATAGGAGAGTTGAGAATCGCTTCTCAATGCCCGCAAATAGGATAATATATTACACTTTAGACCATTCAGACATTTCTACAAACACTTAGACTACATAGTTCAACATACATGACGTATGTTGGAATACACGCATTTGGACAATTTCTTTTGCTAAGGAGTTGACACACATACAATTAGCACAAGTACACGACAAATAATCATGGCAAACACATGTTCATATTTTATACGTATACGATACTTCCTAGATATACATAGAATACACAAATCTCAATAAAACATATACATATCAAAAACGTAAAGTAAACATAGCATTTGGCATGTGAAATTGCACTCACAACAAGAACAAACCATTAACTGACATTGAAAGCCTTGAAAACCATAACCTATACGAATATAGTCCGCACCTTAAACCAGAAAAAGCGCACCGAACTGATTCAGACGATAAGTCTTCGTCAACGGCGACTAGATAACCTAAGGCAAGAATAGAAATGAGCTACATCAACACATAAACTATTCTAATCTCTAAACAAATTAGGGTTAGATTAACTTACCGAAGGATGAACTTAGAATCGCTGGAATAACGATTCAAAAGTGATGGTTTAAGGATGTAGAGTAGCAGGAAAGAATCTTCAATGATTCACCAACTTCTCTCTCACTTTCTCCCTCTTTTCCCCTCTCTTTCTTAGCTAGGGTTAGAAAATTCGTATGGAAAAGAGAGTGAGGGTTTTAAGGTCTTTATATAGGCCTAACATTGATGAAAATAGCCCCAGGGCCAAGGTATACTTAGGTTATAACCAAATCAGGCCTCTCTCGATCCAACGGAGCACTTCTGGTGGTCCTTTCTCCACGCGCGGTCGAACTTAAGCTCACTGACCATGGATCTAGGTTAGGCTGAGTTTTCGTACCGATCGGATTTACAGATCAGCCGTGGCGGACCACACTCAATTCAACGGTCACCGAAACTCGATCAGGTCCACAAGCACTATGACATGCCTCGGCCATCTTCCCTGATCCGAGGGTGAAATTGGGTCAGAATCCAACGGTCAGATTGCTTAAAATCATCGCGCAAGCGACACGACTCAGATTTCATAAAATCATATTTAATTCCTCACCATTCTCACACTCTTCACTCCGGACTCAATCAAATCGACCCAGGACATCATTTAGACTTGATTTTTGAGGTGATGGTCAAGTCTAACATGGTGACCATAACTATCTAAGATCATCGCTATCGGACTTTCGACGCACAGTCCAGGTCCGATCCAAAGCTTCTAAAAATTCCCAAGAGCAACTGGATTTAGCGTTGAATCCCAGATTTCAGAGTAACTTAGCACTAACGATTCTACAGGTTTTGAGCCCTGTAGATCAAATTTAAAGTGATTGATGCTAATTTCACAAGCAATCGAGTTTAACGCTAATTAACCCACAAATAACTTCTAAGGAAAATAGAGGTAATACTCGGGTCTTAGCACGAAATTTTTCGGGTCATTACACAGACAAATGATCGCTCCACATTTCAAGTGATGATCATCGCTCCACATTTCAAGGGATGATCGTCGCTCCACATTTCAAGGGATTATCACTCCACATTTCAAGGGATCATCGCTCCACATTTCAAGGGATGTTTGCTCCACATTTCGAGGGCTTCAAGGAAGAATGAAAGGAAGGATGATCAGAACTGATCTCAACGGTCAGATCAAGGAAGGATGAACGGAAGGATGATCAGAACTAATCTCAACAGTCAGATCAAGGAAGAATGAATGGAATGATGATTAGAACTGATCTCAATGGTCAGATCAAGGGTTTCAAGCCCGCACAACCTTTCTGCCTTGGTGAGGAGCATCAAAAGCATCGAAATGCTACCGAAATTAACATCAGACTGTCGTATCTTTCATTCATTGCTTTAATTGATTGTACTCTGTTTTCAGAATCAAGGGAATCTGAGGATGTAAATGAATTCAGAATAGACTTCTTGTGATCATCGTTCTCTCATTCTTTCTTTGTTATCATTAAATAATTCCCCTAAATCAAACGCATTTGTTTTCTTATCGAAATAACTGTCATGGATAATGTTCCCTTAACTGAACTTCTGGATGCTTTGACAGAACTCTAGAGCATCGGGGACATATTTCGATGTCGAGAAAGATCTGAAAGATCTTGATGCTCATACGAATGAATGGGTTGCCATTCACACGGAAACCAACATACTTTCTGACCAGTACAATTGGGCTTAATAACCACATGCATTAGACTTGGCAACATCACTTTAATAAGGTGATATTGAGAACTTTGTAAGTTCAACGTAGAGAGATCAGTGATGACCTCCAAGAGATTGAATAACTCTATCCTGGAAGATGTTCGGAATACCTCCAAACCTTCCTGAACTTCATCAACTCTCAGATCAATCTTTACTAAACTCGGTCACCTGAAAGCGGCAAAGGGAAGAGAGAAGCAGAGTACAAGACTGATGCCATCGGTTGCTAGACTGACCAAGTTCTGTGCTTTCTCAACTGAGTTTGGAAAGTAGAGAATCTTGGAAGGCTCAAAGAAAAACAATCGAACTCATAAGAGAACGCGTTGTTAAGGAATTCAATGAGATGAAAGTTACGTATGCTTAATCCGTTCTCTAGACGAGCCTTCACTTTTCTCTTTTTCTCTTTTATATAGATCTAATTGGCTAGTCAGTCATCTTTTGCTAATATTCAGCCATTAGTATATAATTTTTATATTTTTGTTTACTCTAGTTTGTCAATCGATTTTAGTATTTTTAAAAAATAAAAAACCCTTTGTGATTATTCTAACCATTTCCATGATCTTTTTATATTTCCCATAAAATGATATGATACACTTTTAGTAATTGACCATTGATCAGATTTTTTCCCATGTTATCATCCAATTCACGAAGAACATAAGCTCCTTCATGAAGAATTTTTACCATAGTGTATGTTCCATCGCATGTAGGTGACCATTTATAGAATGCAACATATTTAGCTCTGATAGGTAATATTACTTTCCAAACCATAACACCTTCATCAAGAGCTTTCTTTTTCACATTTTTATCATACACTCAAGCAACTCTGGCATTGTTTGTCATAATAGAATCTAAAGCTTACAGTTGAGTTTCATTTTAGTCATTAAGGTCAACTGACATAGCTTCTGTGAACTTGGCTAGGATCAAATTCGCTTGATATACTACCCACAATGATGGGACAATCACTTCTAATGGCAACACACAATCATGTCCATTTACTAGTCTAAATGGACTCATCTCTATGCTTGTTCATAACGAATTATAATACGCCCAAAAAGCATCTTATAACTTAATATGCTATTGTTTAGAATTTTCATCAATTATTTTTTTTTGTAAAATATATTCTTAATAACCTTATTATTAGCCTCGGCCTGAGCATAATAATGTGATGAATGCATCAACTTAATATTATACTCATTGGCCATTACTTTCGTTTGCTTGGATGAAAATGCCGCTCCTCTATTCATCGTGATTGGTTCAGGAATTCTAAATTGATTAACTATATGAGTAGGAATAAGCTCAATAATTTTCTAATAATGATCTATTCATAACATTAGCTTTACTTTTACCCACTTAGTGAAATAATCGGTCGCCACAATAATAAAATTGTGCCCCTTAGATGACGGAGGGTAAATCTTCCTATCAAATCAATAGCCCATCCTCGAAATGGTCAAGGTTTGATCATAGGATATAATTAGATCGTAAGCATATGTCGTATTGGCCCATGTTTCTGACATGTTTCACATCCTTTAGCATGGTCACAATCGGCAGATATATTTGGCCAGAAATACTCATAACATCGAAGCATAAGTCTCATCTTCCTTTTGACCTAGTGTGCTCTACAAATTCATTTATGTACTTCACCTATGGCCAGCATAGATGCTTTCTTACTTAAACATTGTAATAACAATTTATTGACTCCCTTTTTATACAACTCCTTATCGATCAATACATAGTTTACAACTGACCTCTTAATATCTCGACCGACCTTTGTCGGTAAAGACTGAAGATATTTTATAATTGGAGCTCTTTGATCATCATTACTCGCCTCGACCAGGTAAATTTCATTGGTATATTCCCTTTAAAACACTGAGGGTAAGGATCTCCTTTGAACCGCTATCATTCTCTCTTCAAATCCTTGCGTGATTTTAAGTCCTGATGCTAATTGTGTCATTTCGTTGGAATCAATACTGTTTTCACGAGATATATATTTTAGCTCAACCTCGTCAAATCTACTTAACAATTCTATTACCAACAAATATTATGACTATAAAGTGGTACTTGAACAATTAAACAAACCAATAAGTTGGCTTATTACTAAGAAGAAATTGCCCATAATCAATACTTATTTTTCTCTTAAATCAGTTAATAATTCTAGATCGATTATCAAAGCCTCATACTTAACTTGATTATTAATACAATCAAACTCGATTTGGAACACCAATTCTTATTTTTTACCAACTAGACTGATCAAAATGATCACTACTCTTGATCCTTTGTTGGTCCTTGAACCGTCAAATATTAGTTTTCATGGCGACCGACAAACCATATATACATCTAAGGCCTCATAAGGAAGTATTGCTTCTATATCTGAAGGATGATCGGCTAGAAAATATGTTATGACTTGTCCTTTTACAGCCCTTTATGACACATAAACCAAATTAAATTTGGACAACGCAAGAATCTATTTACCAATTCAACCATTTTATTAAATCATTTATCGTTATTACATTGACTGTCTTGGCCAACAAATAATGTCGTAATTTCGTAATCGTAAAGTATAATGATAAACATAACTTTTCCATAGTATAATACCGCCTCTCGATATTTAATAATATTCATCCAAGATAATAAACCATGCACTCTTTTCGATTATCATCATCTTGCATCAATAATGCTCCAATCGACTCTGCTGAAGTTGAGATATACAACTTCAGTGGTCGACCCTTTAATAGTGGCATTAATACTAATTGCTTGGACAAATACTCTTTAATGCGGTTGAAAGCTAACTAATGTTATATCTTCCATTTGAACTTATCCCATTGTTTTAGCTTCAACAAAGAAGAAAATACATTATTTTTTCCAACGTAATTGGAAATAAATCGCTGCATAAAGTTGTAACGCCCTGAAATTCGGGGGTCAAGCATAACTCAGCTCCCGAGTTTCAAAACATCACTTATGCAACATATTTAATGATGGATGTATGTTGTCTGTATTAGTGCATAAAACATGGAATAAATTAAGCCAAATAGTAAATATAATTCAGGGATAAGTAAAGAACGCAAGCGGAAGACTTAAAGAAATATATGTGTACATGTGTAAATCCCTGAAATACATATACATACCAGGTCGTACTGACAAGTGTTGTTATCAAAATTACAAGTATCAAATTACATCATTTAATTCCCAAAAGAAATCCCAGCATCCCGCACATCAGAACAAGGCTCACTAGAACCCGTCTGAAAACTGCATAAAAGAGAAAGCAGCCTCATCATCCTCGATCTCCGGCTCTGCCTCAGAGGTCTCATCAACATCTGCAGCTACGACAGAGTCTGGTGGGTGTTTAAACACCGTCCTAAAACGTGGGAGTGAGTGATCAACTCAGTGGAACAATAAAGTAAAGGTTAACATGTTATCAGTTCAATCAAGCAGTAATGATAAAGCAGAATAATCAAACATGTCCTAAGTACTCTTGTTAATGCAAGGATGTATGCAGAATGATGCGTGCCCTCGCGCGTACACCCTCAGCGTCTTCATCTTTCGTTACGCATGACATCGCCTCAAAGTGTGCCACGTCTACAAAGCACATGCAATGCGGTGCATGAACATGATTACCAAGTTGTTATTAGTCCTTTTCATACAGCAGGATTGGGAAGCTAAGGTACCTTCCTCATGTCACCATCCAAATAGTGATCCATTCTAGGGTCGTCAGTCCTAGACAATCTCATACGATCATATGGTTTCAGGTCATTGCAAAGGGCTCGTCACCAATCAATGCACACCTATCATACCTTCATTACTACACTAAGGCTCGTCACCTCAATGCGGTATCCAGGCATGCTCGAGGTCACTACAAAGGGCTCGTCACTAATCAATGTAAGCCGACAGCACGAATATAGTGTCCCATACCACTATAATCGGCTCACGAGTTTAGTTGCTCACTGGTCACTATGGGGAGGCTCGTCACCCCAGCGTAAGCCGACGGCTCGACCACAGTGTCCCATACCACCATGTCCAGCTCATGAGTCTTAGCGGATCAAGGTACCATGGTTAATAGGATTTCATCGATAAGTTTGGTACCCTAGATTCAAACAGTAGCGTCCATACATGGTGAATATACATCGGACAATCGGGTTACTTGACGAATTCGACTAGCACGAGTGCACATTGGGTTGAACGACATAGAGTGCGCAAACACTCCGTGTGGCCAAACCACTGCCGACAACTCTAATACGACTCGGGTTCGTCTAATCACGTCCTACGTGGCGAAAGCAACCTTAGCCATGAACTTAAGGCCGATTACCGATTTCCTGGACTATTCATAGTCCCAAACACATTCCACTACAACAGATATTGATATCAACAATTTAGAATAGTAATGGAACAACAACTCAAATCATATGGTATGTAAGCATCTGAAGAATATCAACTTAACATGGATTTAAGCATAAGTAAGACTTGAAATTAAACAACAGGGAATGTAACTTGCATGAAGGAAATCATACACACTATTGGGAGAGTTGAGAATCGCTTCTCAACGCCCACAAATAGTATAATATATTACACTTTAGATCATTCAGACATTTCTACAAACACTTAGAATACATAGAGCAACATACATGACGTATGTTGAAATACACGCATTTGGACAATTCCTTTTATCAAGGAGTTGTCACACATACAATTAGCATAGATACACGACAGATAATCATGGCAATCACAAGTGCATATTTTATATGTATACGGTACTTTATACATATACATAGAATACACAAAACTCAATATAACACATGCATATCAGGAACGCAAAATAAACATAGTATTTAGCATGTGAAATCTCATCCATAGCAAGAATAAACCATTCACTGGCATTGAAAGCCTTGAAAATCATAACCTATACGATTAAAGTCCGCACCTTAATCCAGAAAAGAACACCGAGCTGATTTCAGACAATATGTCTTCGTTAACGGCGACAGGATAACCTAAAGCAAGAATAGAAATGAGCAACAACAACACAAAGACTATTCTAAGCTCTAACACAGATTAGGGTTTGGTTAATTTACCCAAGGATGAACTCAGAATCGCCGGAATAACGATTCAAAAGTGAAGGTTTAAGGATGAAGAAGAACAGGAAAGAATCTAAGATGATTCACCAACTTCTCTTCACTTTCTCTCTCTTTTCCTCTCTCTTTCTTAGCTAGGGTTAGGAAATTCGTATGGAAAAGAGAGCTAGGGTTTTAAGGTCTATATATAGGCCTAACATTGATGAAAATAACCCGAGGGTCAAGGTATACTTAGGGTATAACCAAAACATGTCTCTCTCGATCCAACGGAGCACTTCCGGTGGGCCTATTACCACGAAAGGGCGGACTTAAGCTCACTGACCATGGATCTAGGTCAGGCTGAGTTTTCGTACTGACCGAATCTTCAGATCAGCCGTGGCGGACCACACTCAATTCAACGGTCACCGAATCTCGATCAGGTCCACAAGCACAAGGACATGCCTGGACCACCTTTCCTGATCAGAGGGTGAAATTGGGTCAGAATCCAACGGTCAGATTGCTTAAAATCATCGCGCAAGCGACACGACTCAGATTTCATAAAATCTCATTAAATTTCCAACCGTTTTCACACTCTTCATTCAGGACTCAATCAAATCGACCCAAAACATCATCTGGACTTGATTTTTGAGGTGATGGCCAAGTCCAACATGGTGACCACAACAGCCTAAGATCATCTCTATCGGACTTTCGACGCGTGGTTCAGGTCCGATCTAGAACTTCCAAAAATTTCCAAGAGCAACTGACTTTAGCGATGAATCCCAGATTTCAGAGTAACATAGCGCTAACTATTCTACAGGTTTTGAGTCATGCAGATCAAATTTAAAGTGATTGATGTAAATTTCACAAGCAATCGAGTTAAGCGTTAATTACCCCAAAAAGCTTCTAAGGAAAACAGAGGTAGTACTCGGGTCTTGGCACAAAATTTTTCGGGTCATTACAATCTACCCCCCTTAAAGAAAATTTTGTCCTCAAAATTCATACTTCTCATATTCCTTAAGGATCTGAGGGTAGCTCCTTCTAACCTCAGCTTCAGATTCCCAAGTAGCCTCTTCCTCACTATGATGCGTCCATAGCACCTTCACAAGAGGGATAACCTTGCTACGCAATACCTGCTCCTTCCTGTCCAGAATACGCGTCGGTCGCAGTACATATGTGGCATCCTCGCTCAACTGTACCTACTCCCAACTGATAATATGCGAAGGATCAGGAACGTACTTCTTCAGCATAGAAACATGAAATACGTTATGCACGCCCGCAAGAGGTGTGAGCAAAGCAAGGCGGTATGCTACCGCTCCCACTCGATCGAGAACTTGAAATGGACCAATAAATCTCGGCGTAAGCTTCCCCTTCTTACCGAACCGCAGAACTCCCTTCATAGGAGAGACCTTCAGAAATACATGGTCTCCAACCTCAAACTCAAGCGGTCGCCGCCTCGTATCAGCGTAACTCTTCTGCCTACTCTGGGCTGTCAGGAGTCGACGTCGAATAATGTCAACTTTCTCTGAAGTCACCTGCACCAACTCTGGGCCAATCAAACTACGCTCGCCAACTTCTACCCAGCAATGCTCGGTCACACTGGCTAATTTGACCACTACGTCACAGACATCAAATTCTATGAACCATCCAATCATATCATGAAAAATAGCATTCATGACTCTTTGATAGGTAGATCTGGCATTCATAAGACCAAAAAACATTGTAACCTAGCAAAACATACCTAAAGTACCAGGACATCTAAAAGTTATTTTTAGGACATCTTCTACTGTAATATTTATTTCATTATATCATAAATGGTCATCCATAAAGGATACCATTTAATACCCAGCTGTCCGATCGATCAACTGATTGACCATAGGCATGTGATACTCATCCTTTGGTGTGACTCATTTTAAATTTCAAAAATCAATACACACTCTGAGTTTACCGTTCTTCTTGATAATTGGTATTATGTTCAAAATTCATTCGGCATATTTAATATGTTTAATGAAACATACTTTCAAAAGCCACTCGATTTCCTCCTTGATCTTTTGCGTTATCTTAGTTGTCATCCATTTAGGCGGATACTTATGTTATCGATATCCCTCCTTCATGGGTAACCTGTATTCAACCAGATGTTGGTCCAATCCAGGCAACTCATGATAATTCCAAGCAAAGCAATCGACAAACTCTTTAAGTATTACTTAAAGAGTTTGACATATGTTTGGGAATCTATCAATGTACTAATAAAAATAGGTTTGGGATATTGTTTTATTCCCAGGTTTAGTTCTATTAAAGGACCGTGAACTTGAGCTTGAAAATTCTCCAATTTCTCTTGAGTCGACTTCAAATTCTTCATTTCAATACCATCTTTAGTTTTCTAATCAGTCGATACAAGTATGTCGGCCATACCAACAAAACACCCATCATCATAGTTTCATAAGTTCTCCTTGAGCCACCACACTCTGGCTGTGAACTCGGCCTTGACCGATGATTGTTTCATCATGAGATTTCTTTAATTGTGCACCTTGTAGTCGCACGGAATGGAACTATAGCCTTCGGCAACTCCTCATTCAATCGAATCATGGTAACAATATCATGTACGATATTATCAGGGTGTAGTCTAGCATTAATGTCAGTTGGTTTACTATTCTTGTCTCATCTCCATAGAAATAAGCTCCAGTTATATTATACATAGCTAAGAATGGTTATTATCAGTCAAAACCAGTTCTACTCTATCTTGATTCTAAAAAATCATGAACTGGTGTAATGATGATGGGTGGATGAGAACAAATGAATCCAATCTCTTCCAAGTAAAGCATTATAATTTGATGAAGTATCAACCACAAAGAAAGCGGCAGGACGCTCTTAGTTCCCACCATTAATTCGACTGGTAAAATACAATGTGTTTGCATTATTCCTTCAGCGAAACTCATCGTGACCTCGGTCGAGATGAGGTCTTCTTGAGTTTTTTCAAGTTTAGTCATCATTTAGCTGGTAGAATGTTAACAACAGCTCCGTTGTTGACCAAAATCTGAGTGATTAGACATCCTTCTAAGTGAACGGAAATATACAATGGTTTTAAATATTGGGTCATTGTAAGAGTCAACCTTTCAATAATAATTTTTTCAAAAGGGGACCATGGTTCGACTGTAACGGTTGACCCTTTTTGGCTTCCTCCCCAAAGTCAAAAGATCTATGTTGTATAATTATCGGTAGGCCCAATTTTTCCATATCTCTTTCCATTGTGCTTGGCTAAGATGGTTTTGCCTAAAAATTTGCACAGTCAGCACCATATTACAATCTAATGGAATTAATGACAATGGTCCAAATTGTATGACCAAATTTGAGCATTTCCCCTAGGTGTTTTCGAATTCAGTTGAGTATCAAATTCATATGCAAGTTCATTCACTTTCTCTTTCTGTTTTAAAAAAGATTCTAGCTCTTTTTCTTTAACGAACAATTCTTCAATAAGAAGATCATCCGAGAATTCTTCATTGTTGAGGTATTCGGTCGATCCTTCCATGTTCATCATTGTCTTATTGTAACTAGGATATTCGACCGAGTCATGATCCGCATGAAATTTAGTTGATTCTTTCATATCAGTCAGTATTTGTTGTTTTCATTTTGACTTTAGCATTACCAACCTTGGTCGAATTGGTTGATACTTCTGGGATTGATCTAAAGCAATGGTTAATTGCCTTCTCTTTGCTGCCTATTATCTTCGTCAACGTTGCTTCTGAGTATGAGTCATCTCCTTAGGCATCACTAGAAATTTTGAATGGCTTGACCTTTTCTAAACACCTTCTCGGCTAGGCCAACATTTAACCATCCTTGGCCCTTGAAAAGTCCCAGAGTAATTGCTGACGTGTTTGTCCTTCTGAGAGCAAAAGAGACTTTTTTCCTCATAATTCATATTGGTTGGTTGCTTCAGTGGATATTTCGGTCAATAAGATCTCTCACCCGACAGAATTGGCTCTGCACATTTATCACAAAGGTTCTAATAATTTAACACTGTCACACATGAATATGCTTCGGTTTGGTCGACCATTGTTTCCGGCCTCACACCTTTTATGCAATTTTGTTCATTGGGATGATTCATATGAACTCCAACATCAATCTTTTGTCGTGGTCAAAACAACCTTTGAGGATTGATGGTGGCCATATTGATCTTTATGTTGGATGGGAATTGATTGATATCGATCAACATTGATTTATTTTCTTTTTAAGGGAATTTTAACAACCCTTTATTGATATTATCTTCAATAACATTCTTGAAAATAACACATTTGTTAGCAGAATGCGACTGAGTTTCATGCTATTTACAATAAAAAAAAAATTGGCTATTGGAATCTTATGAGTAATTAGAACTTTGATAAATTTGTCAGCTAATATAATATCAAAGATTTCATCAACATGAGAAATATCAAAAGTGTAGGATCGTTGAACTTCTGATTAGAAGTCACCACTGTCTTTGCTTTAACTAAAGTCGAATATGTGAATGGCTGTTTAGCCACTATTTTAACTACTACAACATCATAATTAGGGTTATAATAATGTCTTCTACCAATGAATTCCTTTGTTTCATTGACTCTTGAAGCATAGCCTCATATTGAGACACCTTCCCGGTTAAATCGTAAGGATTTGTGAATTCCGTTCCTATAAATTTTTTTCGAAGCTTAAATTTCAGTCCATCTTGAGCCAATTGGAAAAATTCTTCTTCGGTCGTAACTACTTTGTATCGGCTTTTTTCTCTTTTAAATCGAGTAATATAATTCTCGACTAATTTCCTTGGTAATTGTCGAAAATAAGTAAGATCAACTACGAAAATTCTTTATCCTTATAAAAGAATTGAGTATGAAATTTTTCTTCAATTTCTTCCAAGTTTTATATGGAGTTTGCTAGCAAATTCGAATACCAAGTAAATGCTACCCAAGTGAGTGAATAACCGAATAACTGTAATTTGTAATACTCATTATTAGTCAATTCTTCACATTGTATGGTAAATCGACCTATATGTTTTCTATAGTCGATTGACCCGTATTGCATGTAAACAACGTAAAGTTAGGTCGATAGTTCCTTGGCAAAGGATATTGCTAGTCAGTCCAAACAGGATATGCCTTATTATAAACTAGAGTAGTAGTTCAGTCAAGAACTTGGCCTGCTACTTCCTGAACCAGTTGTTTAATTTGGTTATGCTCCTAGTATTATTGTGCAACAACTGTAGGTACTTTAAGGCCATCATAATATTGTTCTTCATTATAGATTGATTTCTAAGTAAGGGATGCTCCCCAAGCATTCCTTGATTCTTGGCTTCATGAATTATGTTCCTATTTTCACGTTTAAGATGCCTAAAATCTACCGGTGGTGGTAAATTTCATATGTTTGGAACGGAAACACATTCAAGACGTCTGAAATCTACCAATATCAGTGAATTTCACACATATTGGATCAGACCAGGGATATGATTAGATGATATGTTTCCTTGCAATGGAAGTGTCTATGACATCGAATGAATTGTTGGTATAACTTCCCGATTTGCAACAAAACTTGCATTGACTTGTTGTTGAGGTGTAACAAATGTTTTATCAGCAAACAAAGCTACCAACTGATTCATGCTCTCAGTGTGGCTGACTATCCACTTATTGAAAGCCTTGGCCTGAACTCTGGAATGTTCTAATTGAAGTCATAATAATTATGTGATGTACTGAATCTCTATTTGCATATCAATCATCCCAACTGACATAATCTCAAAATGTTTAACCTAGGATGTTGATGGGCCTTTTGGATTTAGAGGAACATGCATCGGACTAGGTGATGGATCTCCTTGCTCAAATACTTGTTGGACTTGCGCCTCTTCTTCATGAGTAGGAGGCTCATTAGCTACAACAACAACTGTTAAAGTATTACAACCACATCCTCAACTCATGATTACGAATGATTAAATCGATCATTATACACTTGATTTAACCAAATGTTATATCAACCAAATAGTTGCTAGTCCCCCAGGCATGCTAAAAAATGTCGACTCTTGCCAAAATTGTTGCACGACCGATGTAAAAGGAATATTTTTGACAGCCAAGTAGTTTTTAGTCCCACTAGGCATGCCACGAAAATATTGGCTACTCGGTTTATTTTTAATTATGCAGGCATGTCATAATTGATATAGTGGCTCGATCCGAACCGATCAACTTTGACCCCAATCGCCAAAATAAGCAGATATGTCTAATACGCACATATATGACTAAATTTTGAAAAGATGAGTTGCTTACCCAACCACTTGTAGAAGTTTATAGCGATTAGAAGATACTCAGAGGGTGGGGGTTCTTTTTTTGAAGATGAGTTATTTTATGACTTCTATAAGATATGACCATTAGAATACTAATCCAAATCAAACAAAAAAGGAAAAACTCATAATCGGTTACTAAGAGCAACTGCGAGAATGCGACTCTTGAAAGAACTGCTTAATATTGAATAAAAAATAAATCAAGCGTATGAACGTAGACTTGGATTACAATTAAAGATTATAGTTAAAAATTACCGCTACTAGATCATTGCTGCTCCTAGGATAAGCTGAGATAAAAGATAAATTGATAGATTTGATTTGATTAATTGTTGTGAAGTAGTCGAGAGCCATTCAAAAGAAGAACAGTCACAAAAGAGAAACATGACAAAAGAAGGATATATAAATAGGTTTTTCAACTATTGTAACCATTGTAGTAATAAAAGAAAGATTTGAATGAATAAACTACAACAGAAATCTATAAATGGTAGAGGAATTTGACAGAAAAAAGATATCCAATCTAAACCCTTTATATCTTAAACAGCTAGACTACACTTATTGTATATTGATAATTTTGTTAACATGTAAAATTAGATTTATGCCAACTATAAACCTGTAAAAAGCGCTCCAAATATTTGAAGATATATTTATCTACTTTTTATTCCTCGAACAATGCCACATGTCACTCCCGTATTGACTTTATCAAAATAGTTAGAAATAGGGTATAACAATGTGGGCACATCACATGAAATAATGAGAATTGGATGCTAATCACATATTTATGTTTAGGGCAAATTGGTGCGTGTATTTCATCATACCCGTTAATCAAGTGTAATGATAAATGGACTATAAAAAAAGTTTACCAATACAAAACTCATTCGGGCCACAACGTGTGAATTTAGTGGTTTTGGAATTAATTTTACATTTTTTTTACATGGGTGTGGCCCACATAAGTTTTTAATCAGTCTTATCTTATGTATATACGGTCAAAATAATAGCTTTTGCATGATGGACGGAGTGGATTTTACACATGAAACATGTTGATCTCGCAGTCTGGGTTTTTACGCCCCGCGTGAAGCAGGTGGTGTAGACGATTCCGGTCGTAACGGTGGGAGTCAGCCCATTTTAGAACATGGTCCTAGAAATTAATACATCCAAATATAAGGTAGACCACACCAATAAACAGTGATGACAGAACGCTCACCATTAAAAGCTTCCTAAGTTCTCCCGTAAGCAAATCTATAATGTTTATTTTTCATTTAATACGTTAATAAGGTCACACGTAACTGTATAAAGGGATTATATAAAAAATAGCTTGATTTAAAACTTTCTGGCATATCAAAAGCTTTTAATAGTTATTTGCCACTTTTTCCGGTGGATGGTCTATTAGAAATTTGTATTTGCTTAAGTTTTGAATAACATCCTTAAATAATCTGAAAAAAACTGATAGGACGGCGTGGATATGAAAGAAATTTATAAAGGTGGGCCACATACGGTAAGTAACACCGCTACGATGTTACTCGGGCGAGGACGCGGATTGCGTTGTACCCCACCGATCTCTAGCCACGAACGGGCAGTTATGTGGGCGGGATCACTGTGAGTATCTGTTTATCTGTGCCGTCCATCCCTTCTCACAAATTATTTGAAGGTACGTGATTAAAAGTAAGACAGATCGAACGCTCAAGTGGACAATAATAAGCTTTGGTTGTATTAAATGCACACAACATTAAATGTAAGAGTCATCTGCGATGTGGTTCACTTGAGCGTTGGATCTGTATCAATTTTGTGATTGTATCTTAGAATGATACGAGAAAAGGAATGGACGGTATGGATAAAATGATACATCACGGTTGGCCCGCCCCCGGAACTGCCCGTTCGTGGCTAGAGACGGGCGCGGGTAGGACGCAATCCGCGTCCCCGAGTAATAGCTAATCCGCTCCCCTTCGTTACATACTTGCATCTCAACCGTCAGAGTCACGCATACGTCGAGTATATAAAGAAGCCACGTCCACATCACTCCATTCTACTTTTACCTGTTTTTCCCTGGTTTTTTGAGTTCGAAGAGAAGCAAAACAGAGAGCGAGAAAAAAAGAAAAAAAGAAAAAAAGAAAAAGAAAAAATCAAAAGCTTCTTCAAGAAGGAAACCCTAATCCTAACGCTAGATTTCATATCTGTAAGACAATTGATTCCTGATATGGAAATTTCTGTAATTTGATCGATCCAATGCTGTTGAATTTCATTTTGTTCTATCTATCCGTTCGTCCTTTGAGTTTTTTCTTTCTTTATTGAGATTTCATGCATTTCGATGAGAATCTCACTATGAAATGAGTTTTCTGACAATAGTCGATTTTCTTTTTTTCTTTTTTTTTTTTTTTTAAATTTTTAAAAAATTTGTTTAATTTTTAATTTTTAATTTTTTATAATGTCTAGATTTCAATGGAAATCGATCAATGAATTGCATTTGTGTCAATACGTCTTTTCACAATTTCCCCATTTTTTCGATTTATTATAATGAAATTTCATCCGATTCCATGAAAATCGTTCTTTGATTTTTATTGTGCTGTTAATACCTTATTTTCATAGATTTCTTACTTTTTTTAAAATATTTTTTTATGGGATCTGATTCGTTTTCTTCCATGGAAAACGATCTATCGATTGCATTGAGATGTTGTACTGATCTTCTTTTTTGTTTGTTTTTTGTAATATCGATCTAGTAATTGCATTGTTTTGTTGATTTCCTCTGTTAAGCAGTGGATTTTTTTCAATGTGATTCTTCTTCTTCTTCTTATTTTCTAAAGAAACCTGAACTGCATTGTTTTATTGACCACTTCATTTATCTATCTTGTAGTCTCTCTCTCTCTCTCTCTCTCTCTCTCTCTCTCTCTCTCTCTCTCTCTCTTTGTGCTTTAGGCTGCATTTGGTTGGACCAAATATTATGAAATTTCGTGATTAATCAGTCTAATTTGAGGCAGATTTTAACGATGTTTCATGAAATTTGGTGCAACCAAACACAGCCTAATATATTGAAATTTCATTTTTTTTTTTCTTTTTATGTACATTAATAATAAAATTGCATTTTCCTGTTGACCCATTCTACCTATAGACGTTTTAGATTTATTTTTTTAATATATATAATGACTTTTCATGCGTTTTTGTTTTTATTTGTTGGGAATATGATCATATCTGTTGCATTATACTGCAATACATTCTGTCAATTGCATTGTCCTGTTTATTGGTTTCTGGATGTTTATTGATTGCGGCACTTCCATCTTTCTACATATTAGTAATTGTAGAAAGTGAACTGATCAGACGCGGTCGACAATGCACCATCTTTAACATCAACATGCCACTTTTGTAGGACATCCACACCATGAAAATGGTGAGCCCCACCATAAGATTACCTGCAGACAAAAATCAGGCATCTCAGCTCATCAGGGGGGGCTGCAAAATCGAATTCAATGGACAACCAATAGTCCGACTCAACATACAGGTTTGACCCACCTAGTGAGAGGATCAGCATGATTTTCGAGAAGTGTGTTCTTCATGGTGTGCCTATTGTTTTCACAGTACCTATGCCATACACAATTGCTGTGTTGGCGGCAAAGATGCCAAGGTACCACTAATTGTGGTGCTATTGGCCATTATGGCATCAGTTATTCTTGTAGATATATTTTTTTTCCACTCTTGTAATGAAATCTTTGTTATCCTTCATTCTGAATTTTTCCCCCCTCACTCTATCTGTTTTTATTTTCATCGAATCAGTTTCTTCCTTCTATTATAGTCATGTTTTTATAGATTCTCCAATAAAGGCTAACTCATAGGAGGAATCATACCATGTTCTTTGGTCCTGAGTTTCTACAAATAGGCCCCATGGACGGATCCTTGATCCAATCCGAGGGACCATTAAAGGATTGGTTCATTGATCCAATCCATTAATCTGATGAGTCGCACCATGAACATAAGTTTTCTCAAAATTCTACTGCATCTAGTCAGGCTGATTGAAACATTCGGAATTTCCCAGTTTGGAGCCTAACAGATCAATAGTTTGGATCACAAACCATGGGCTCCATGATGCGGACATCAGGCCAGTCAAAGTATATCAACACAGGAGGCGTGTGTTACCCGTGTCAATGTGGTTAGATGACGGATATGAGTTGGGTCTCTAGAGGTTGAAGACCTTACACATGTGTTTGTGACACATGTAAGTTGCTTAAAGGAGACATTTGGACCGTTGGATCGCGAGGATGGTGTGATCGGACCGTTGGATCGTCACAGCCACAGCCCACCTTCATTACGCCACCTTCATGGCGCTATCATCGGGGCCCATCGGACATCTTAAATTTGAATTTAGTTTATGAATATTTGGTTTATTTAAGTTTTGAGACAGTTTGCGTACAATTTTTGTGCGATTTTTTTTAATTTTTTTTTAGTAGGGGTGTTTTAGTAATTTCCTGTAATTATTAATTTATAAAGGTTGCCCTAAGCCTAAAGCATGTTATGTTATGTTTATGAAAGAAAAAGAGAGCTTTTTGCTTCCGACGATTTCGTCTTCGACTTCCAGTGATTGGAAGAGGGCGTGAGGCCCAGGGAAATGATTTCTCATCCTCTACTTCTTTCTCATTCTTTCTTTTCTCAAGGTACTCTTTTTCTTTAACCTTATTCTCTTCCTTTTCTCTTAAAATATTTAGATCTAGAAGCCAATCTTGTTTCTTTTTATCTAAATCATTAGATATCAAAAGATTTTCAGCCCCATATAAAACTCATCACCCGAATCTAAATTTGAAGAACCACCAATTCTTTTATGAATTTTCCAGATTTCCCAATCCAAGAAATTCTTATTTTTCTGGATTAGAAAATCCACTTGGATCGTTAGACGGACCTATTGCAAGATGAAAGTTTTATCTTTCGTAGGATCCAACTAAAATCAGACTTTAAGATTCAATACTTCGCGTTTGTGATGGATGGCCATAATCAATGCTATATTAACCTTATTTCTTTCTTGTGTTTATGATGTACAAGGCTGATATTTTATTTGTTTTTTAAGATTGCATAAATCTACCCCTTTCATATACCATGCTCATTTAAGGTTGGATTAGGTCGTCCTACATCACTCCATGTATAGGAATTCAAGGTCCAAGGATACTATTCCTCCTGCCCCAAATTATAGTTCATGGGGCCTCCTAGTATGAGGGACTTGCTGTCTTTAACTGCTTAACCTGTGGACCCCTCCATGGATTGTGCATGGTGTATGCCTTGGACTGCACAATGGGGGGCCACATGGCCCACATCATGGCTTTCATAGAGGCTGTAAAAATTAAATAGCAAAGGTCCACATGAAACCATCAAAACTGCATTAATTGGTTCTTTTTTTTTTTTTTTTTCAAGGATTGTTAACTGGTTTCATTTTTGAATCATGGACGGTCAATGATAAGTCCTGCTGGTTGACTGGTTCCATCTATGGCTTGTTGGGCTTCATATGGAAGAGGTCCCATGATTTATGACTTTGGCATCCTCTTTTCAGATTACTGAGTATATTTTTCTTTTCTCTGTGCCTGATTTCTGCGAGAATTGCTTTTAATTGATAACATCATGCAGTCTTTTTCTTTGTTTTTTTTTTTTTTCTTTCTTTCTTTATCCTATCTTCTTCTTCTTCTTCTTTTTGGGTGGTGGTTGTTCTTTCTTTAAAATTTTGCACTCTGTGCATTTTCTTCTAGTTTGTATGTTCAATATCTTATCATGTTTTTTCCTTTCAGTTTTTAGGAAAATAATGTCGGAGCCTGTTGAAGGTACTGGTTCTGAGTCTTTGATGGAGAAGATCAATGAGAAGATTCATCACTATGATGTCTCATCTTCTTCTTCATCAGATTCTGATAACGAGAAACCATCAATAACGAATCGCTTGTTCGGCAGGCAGCAACCGGTGCATGCAGTCCTTGGAGGCGGGAAATGTAATGCATCCTTACTCTCTTTATGTTCATAAGTTATTTTATTTTGTTTTATGGATTTGTTTCGGGGATATTTTTGTTCTTTCATTTGTAATCACAGTTTCAATAATTGGAGAATTTTAGGAATTGGCTCTGAAAATTATATTTGCCACCTATTCTAAGAAGGTCACCGATGAGTGATAGATTTAGAGACTAGGTGGAAATCTGGAGTTGTGTATTCATCGATAAGGGCCTATATATACATAGGAAAGAATGTATCTTACCAATCTTAGGAGGCGATATCCCAGGATTTAATATAATTTAACAATGTCGCGTTTGTTCAAATGCTGGTGATGTAGATAGGTTCAGATGAAGAAGCAAAACCTCAGAAGTTGCTGGGGACCCAAAAGGACAAGCGTGCCAAAACAAGTTTGTAGAGAGCAGTTACCTATTGCTTCAAGTGCACAAAGTATGAGTATACAATGGTTCAGATTTCTAGATCCAGTCTATTAACAGCAACCAGATATTAGATCTAAATCAAAATTGGATGATGACTGAATAAAACATATATCCGACTCAATGACAACTGGATATCAAATCCAATCGAAATTGGATGATAGAGAACAAACACAAGATCAGAACTCAAATATTCACCAGAAACACAAGAAAATCCGTGAACAATGGCTCTGGCCAAAAGGCTTGACACAGCGAAACAAGTGTGATCAGAAAGTCCATGAACAATAAAGCAGGTCTGGCAAGGAAGCTCTGCACAACAAATATCAGGTATGGTTAGAAGGGTAGGTTGACGATGATCCAACTGATTGTGTTTGAGGCACACGAGGTGTAGGAGAGTACATGTGGCGCATACCAATTTAATTTCTCTTGCAGAGCACTAAATTGGATGCACCTAAGGGCGCAGAGGGTCAGAACTCACAATGATACAGTAGCAGATCTAGGCATAACATCGTGATGGAGAATACTCCAAATAATGATACTAAAAAATGTACTAAACATGCATGCAATGTGTACACTCAAGGAACACATGATGAAAGAGAAGAAGCTCAAAAGGCACTCATGTCTCTTTTCTTTCCAAAAGAATGTAACTAAATTCAGAGTTAAGTAGTGGCGATAGATGGTAGTGGGTTGCAGTGCATGCAATTGAACAACAACAAATCTGGTGGTGGCAGAGAGACCGGATTGGGGTGGTGGTTGGTTGCAGAAGATCAATGGAGAAGTGGTAGGGATGTTGATGATGGAAAAGGGGGTCAACAGCTAAGATCGGACGAACAAGTTAACAAATAGACATGGAAAACAATAATGAAGTTCTATTACATGGTGCATGTTGATTTGATGGTGCTGAAGGCAAACAAACAAAGATGCTGAACGGAGATGGGTTTCGTGTAGGGGGTGAATTTTGAAGAAACCAGTGATGATGTAGAGGCGGTGTTTAGATCAATGACGAAGAAGATGGGAGGCGGATGGCATGGTGATGCAAGCTAAACTGGGCTGATGATCTTCGTCAATTGGCCCATTAATAAGGAGGACCAAGCCTCCTAATTAGGCAACTAGCTATGCAATAATGAATTAGTCAAATATTCTTAAATGCATTCTTATCCCTTAGGCATTTCTTTATTACTTCTCCAATTTTGTACTAAGTCATTGGTTCTTAATTACATTAAGAATCTTCTTTATTTGTACATTTCAAAGCTTATTTAAGGGCCTAGGATGAGTAGTATCAAGGTACCTTGGAAATGAATGAAATTTTTTAGTTATTGTTTTTATTAGTGCACTGATTTGTGTATCTTGTTTGTCAATCACGTAAGTCCTTGTGTCATGTAATCGGTTGAGCCTTTGGAAATTGAAGATCGAAGACACAAGAGTACAAGAGCATCAAGGAGTAAAGAACAGGTAAAAGAGGTGCCTTGGTGACCCTAACACTTGACTAAAACAACCCTTGAACCTTTAGATGATCTTGGCTTAATAGGTAAACTTTGTTGATCATCCCTTAGCATTAGGAACCTAATTGGAACATGATAAGTAAGGCTAAAAGAGGTGCGAAGTTGCTGTGAAAACATATGCCCAAAACAACAGTTTCTGAGTGCTGTTTGATCCTATCGAGCAGACCTCGAGGGGTCTTCGATGGCATCGAACAAGAAGTTAGATATGTCCAGCAAGAAATGATCGTTTTATCTGATTTTCTTGATAGCATCGAGGTCTCCTTTGATGACATCGAAGATCCACTTTAATGGCATCGAAGACCACTTGATGGCATCGAACAAATAATTCAGATATGTCTAGCAAGAAATATATCATATTATCTGATTTTCTCGATGGCATCGACATAGCTGTTATCTGCCCGTTTATTATTATTATTTTTAATTTTACCGTTGGAACTCGAACTTCTTATAAAGGGCATTTGGTTCTTGGGCTTTTGGATGAGTTTTTGGTGCAATAGAAGCTTAGGTGAATTCATGATCATATCCCTCATCCCAAGCCTCTAAACCAATGAGTTCTAAGTCCTCCTTGAGATTAACACTAATTGGGTTTCCAACCACCACCTTGAAGATGTGCTTGAACTCCTCCTTTTTCTAGAGAATAGACTCAACCTTTATAGACATAATATTGTCTAAATATTTTAGAAGGTCCATCTAGGTGAATCCCCTAGGAAATACAACTTCCCATTAGTTGTAGTAAGATTCAACTAACCTCCCATCACCTTGGTCACCTCAAAGGAGCAGTACATGCAAGGTGTTTGATCTTGGGGCTGAAGACTTGGCAAAGCATTAACATCATGATTAGGGGAGCAAAGGGGAGCTGATTGAAGCATGGGAGAGCATCGATTAAGCAACCTGAGACGGCACTATAAAAAGGGGCTTAATCTGGCAAGCAAGTTGTCAAATGTATACTCTCTTTCTTTGTGTAGGATTGAGGGTAAGAGTTTGTGACCCAAACTTGACTAGGTTCTTATGTAGGACCTTGTCTCTTGTATAGGGCATAAAATCCAGGTTCTTATGTACGACATTGGCTCTTGTGTAGGGCCTAAAATCTAGGTTCTTATGTAGGACCTTGATGCTTGTGTGGGGCTTAAATCAAGTCCTTGTGTAGGTCACCGGACATGGGCGCATACGTGTTAGTCTCCGTGGGAGCCTTCGACTGGAGTAAATGTTGGTCCTTGGGCTAGAACCGTGATTGTTGGTTAGCCTAAGGAAAACCAACTAAAGTCTCTTGCGGAGCCTTTGACGGGTGTACATCAGTAGGTTCTTATGTAGGACTGAGCTTTGATGTGAGCCTATAGAAAACCATACAAAGTTTCTTGCGGGAGCCCTCCCTTGTGCATGATTGCAAATGTTAGAGGTTAATCTAATTTAAAACTTCTGATAGTGAAATTCAGTACATTCATGGGTTTAGTGCTTCCACCGGGAGTGGAGTAAGGAAACCGAACCACTATACATGCTTGTGTTTGGAATTGTCATTTGCGCACTTGTTTAATTATGCTTATGTATTTGAATGCTTAATTATTTGTATGCATGATTAGATGAATGCTAGGACTTGATAGTTAACACATCCCACACACACATGTACACTATCATATTATAACTAGTTGCTTAATTGACATATCATTTGTAGTTGATGTGATTGGATCATTTATTGGCTTGGAAGCCTTAGTTAATTGCCTCGCTTAGCTTAATTTGCATATTAGCTTAAGTAGACAATTGTGGTTTAAAAAGATGAAAATTTTATTTGGTTCTAATCACCCCCCTCTAGGACATAACCTTTATTCCTTAGCTCCGCCAATCCTCACGTGCAACCATGGTAATCCCATTAACACCACAGGTGAATTTTCAGTTTTGCTTTGCTTGTAATTCTTGTGCTTAGTTGAAGGTGTCTACGTTTAGGCTGATTCTTCTCATCAGTTGGCTTTACCGGTTTGGTGTCAGAGCGAATCTTAACGACTGGGTTGAAGTCTTCAATTGAGGGAGGCTTTTTGATCAACAACAAGACAATTGCACTAGTCCTCAAGAGTCTGTTTATGACTTCATGCAAGGACTCTTTATAAAGAGTCCATGACACCTTGTTAGGGATGCCTAAGGAAGATGATATCACTAAGAAATTATGAGTTGAAATTCTAGACTCCACGGGTTGCCTTGTCACAAAGGCTTTTATCGATTAGATTACAATGCTTGAATATTTTTGCATGGTATGACATGGATGATGTCCGGCGAGTGACATTTGTTAAGGTCAAGCTAAAGGGTCCAATAAGAATCTGGTAGCGAAACATTAATGACAATAAGTTCATCGTAAGTCGTCCTATGTTTACCTTTAGACTACATGGATATTGTTCTCCAGAAGCTCATTGCGTGCAAACCAGGAATTTTATTGGTGGATGAATGCACCAAGAAGTTTAATGAGCTCTGTCCATTGTAAGCTTGCAGAGACAGACCGCGTAATAGCTAACCACTATCGGGCAAAGTTACACCAACCAATGTTCGAAATATCGGTATCGTGTTATGTATCGCACCCTTGGGATACGGATACATATTGATTATCACATGGGATATGTCGGTTGTATTGCGTAATGTATTGCTATTGTTGGAAGCATGGGAAAACATTGAGAAATTGGTAGAACTTTTCAATGAAACTTCAGCGATTGTTAAAAAAGACATCAATACACACTTATAGGTTTTCTTGGAATGGGGTCCTAATCTATGCGATGCCTAACAGAATTCGATGCAAGTATATTCAAAGTCTATTAATATAATTTATAAATGTAAGAAGTTGTGTGGAAACACAAACAATACATTCAAAAGAAAAAGAAGAATCACTAATTAGGATACATGTTTGATTTTATGTTTGGACACAAAGATTGCAACCGATTTGCGAGAAATTGAAAATTTTTGTTTTGTTTTTTTGTTTTTTTTTTTTTTTCAAATTTTCTCAACTTAGCCCATCTCCTCCAAATCTCAAAATCGAATCTCCCAATCCATGATTTTTCATGATTTGTAACAATTTGACACTGATTTAATATGATTTACATTTAGTAAAAAGGATCGACAATCGAAAATGCTCTTTGGATTGAACATGTGGGATATATCCCACTACTTGGGATACAAGATATATCGTGGGATATATCGGCTGATATTGTCGATACTTAAAACACTGACGCCAATAGATCCAATGCGAGATGGTCATGTATGATTTCTAGTTAGTCAACAATATTTATTGGAAAGCTCGACAAGTTGAACCTACAACAACACACTCTCCGATACTTTTGGCTCTCCGGCTAGGCAATCTTCTATAAGAAAAGGTCTAGATCTACATTTTAATCGAACTCCACTGTAGGGCTATCGATCACTTCCCTACCATTTTTCGATCACACTCACAGATGCGAACTTCGCTTATAAGGTAGTTATAACCTTTGCAATGCCATCCACCACGGAATTCATACCAAATGCAACCAACGCTGCAAGGACATAATATCAGAGGTCAAGGCCCTGATCCTAATCCTCCCCTTAGGTGAGAATGGTGGAGTGTTGGCTGTTATCGTTATGGACATAATTCTAGAGGTCAAAGCCTGAGGAGTTGCCTCTGCTACGGGATATTCGACATGTCATAGGTTTGATTCCTTTACCCATAGAGTTGAAATGAAACCCAGAGGCTGTGCATGACAAAATTCATCGCAATATTGTTGCAAGTAATGAAAGTAATAAGCAACATGTAAAAGCAAGATGTCGTCTTGTCAAATTTGTGAAGGTGGCATGGTTACGACCCGTATTCTTATCGAACGGTTACCCCTTGGATCCTCAAAGAAGTACCATCCTCGTAATGCAGGTCCGTTTAAAATCATAAAGAATATAAGTGTCAATGCTTATGTTTAGATCTCCCACTAAATTTACTTATCAATCCTACTTACAATGTGGAAGATCTTTCCATCTTCGTGGGCACCATACTGATGATGATATCAAGGAACAGGCTATCACACTTCCAACGATTTTCCCACTGAATGAAACGATCATTGATGTTTTCGACAACCATATTGTCTCCACGCGCTAAGGTGCTTATTAGAAATTTATTGTTCGTTGGCAAGGAAGACCTCTCTCCGATGCTACATGGATCATAGTTACAGACTTGCGCAATATCAAGCTATTAACTCGTTGGAGTAGAGTTCTTTCAAGCTGTGGAGAAGTGATGTAAGTTGAAAAAACCCCTCCGTTTGCAATATCAAGCTATTAACTCGTTGGAGTAGAGTTCTTTCAAGTCGTGGAGAAGTGATGTAAGTTGAAAAAACCCCTCCGTTCGCATTTCTCTCCCCACAGAAATGGCGAAAAAGAAGCAGCAAAAAGCTAGGGTTTCTGAAGGAAGCGAAGAGGAAGAGCATCAAAACCGAGAAGAAGAATACCCTACGCCCAAAGAAAAGAGCTTATATGAGAGATGAGGCCTGCAGAATTATATTTTCAAATGCATTTGCTTGCTCTCTCCTCTTTTCGACTCTACCTGTAAGACTTAAGGGAGCTCTATTAGAGAGAGAGAGAATGGAAACGAAGGCCGGAGGAGGTGAATGGAAACTAATAACGAAGAGGAACAATCCAAGACCTAACGAAAAGAAAAGAGATGTGGATAGCTACACAACCCTCTTCGTCAAAGGATTCCCAGAAGGCTGGTTATTGATGCAGGACATGAAATTCAAGTATGATGTGCAAGATTTCAAGCTTTAGATCACACTAGTTTAAAAACAATCACACAAAATTCCACATCCCACACAAGTTCAAACACTCAATCAAGGGGAATCTTATGCGAGTCCAGGCCTACACATGCTAGGGTCGGATTAATCAAAATTATAGACCAAACAAGAATCAAAGGAGGGTAAATTCATCCACACATGCACAAAAATAATTCCCGCAATCCAAGGGATTCAGAAATTTCAATTCAGGGAACCCTAAGGTTGAAGAAATGGCATAAAATTAGGGATTTGAGTAAATTAGGGTTAGGTTTAGAGATTTTGGGTGAAAGAGGAGTGAAAGAGAGGAGAGACGAACCAGAGAAGTACCACACGTGTGGACAGCAACAATGGCCCAGACGCATGTGCGTGTGATCCCTACCCCACGTGTGTGGGGCCTACTATTCAGAAAAAGGCCACCTTGACCAGGGATGGATTCCAAAACCCCCAAATCTCAACTCGATTCGACGCATGGTTTGTGCGTGGTGCTCTGCCGAAGATTCAGCCCTCCTGCAGGGCCAGATTCTGGAAATTTGCTGTAGAGAGAAAAATGCCTGCAAATATTGATGGATTTGCAGATGGAATGCTTGTAGGAGAAGAGAAATATGGATGGAAGGTGGGGACGAATCGGGATAGGTGTGGCTTCGCACCATGATAGTTTGCCCTTCGAGGAAGGGAGGGTTTCGCACCCAATTGAATCTCCACAACTCAGAAATTTAGAGGAGTAGAAAAACGCGGCAATTTTATTAATCTTCATTGAGAAAAAAAGACTACAAGGGGTGCTTATTTATAATAAAACCCTATACCCCAAAACTCGCGCCATGTGCGCAACATATTATTTAGAGACAAAGTAATTAAAAATAACAACTAATCAAAGCAATCTAAACTGTCCATGATATTCCTAATAACAATAATAAGCAAAACCCAAAGTACTAGATCAATTAGAATAGTGGGCCACGATCATGAGAACCCATGGTGAGATTCACATGACTATTGGGTCCACTCCAAACGAACTAAAACGTAGTCCTCTAACTAGGAGGCCCTCCCTGGACGTCGTCATCAATCCAGATCGATGGTGGGGCCCTCCTTGTGTACGTGCGTATGGGGGTGTGCGTGTGCGCGTGATGTCCCCATCAACTCTCGCCGGCTACATAGATTTCTCCACTGGCGAAACAAAACTCCTGAACCACTCTAAGATGTCATGATCACGTCTCTGAAGCTCCTCCTCAGTGAGCCATGTACTGTCTGAAGCCGAGCGTGACTACCAATTAACCAGGTACTTCTGAAATCTGTCATCTGACGTGGATATTATGTGATGGTCTAGAATATCCTCTATCTCCTCTCTAGGTGTGGGAAGGGTAGGTATATGAGGTAGTGGCTGGGAAAATGGGTCGGGAATGGTAGGTATGGGAGGTAGAGGCTGGGACGATGCGTTGGAAAGGGTAGGTATGGGAGATAGAGGCTAGGAAGATGGGTCGGGAAAAGGCCATGGATCAAGGAAAAAGTCTGGGGAATCAGGATGGTTAGGCAAAAGGCTGGACAATGCATCAGTGGCCCCCTGAAATGCAACTAGATCCTCCACATTGAATGTGGAACTAATTCCCATGAAGGGTGGAAGATCTACCACATACGCATTGAGACTACTTCGTTTTATAATTTTGAATGGTCCAGCGCTACGCGTGTGTAATTTACGAACGACTCCCTGAGGGTACTGCTCTGGCCTGATGTGGACCATTACAGAGTCTCTTACATTGAATTCCTTGAAACGTTTATGTTGATCTGCAGAAAGTGTGTAATGTTCATTATTAGTCATGATCTTCTGCCTGATTTCTTGATGCCATGAATAAATATGATGCGCAAAAGACTCTGCAGACTCTGACGGCCTATGGGACAGTGACATAGGGACAAGATCAATAGGTTTCCTAGGTTTATAACCAGTCACGACTTCAAAAGGACTTAGACCTTTGGACCTATCGACAGAACTATTAAACGTAAACTCGGCTAAGGTAGTACGGTGTCCCACATCCTGGTGTGCCCTATATCCCTCATAGGGGGAAACTCATCCAGTAGATCATCAGGAAAGATATCACGAAACTCATCTACTACCTGAATGTCCTTAGTGGGTAACCCTATACTAGCCTTTGGTGCACTCTCTCTAGCCACAAGGCAGTACATGTCGTACCACTCAAAAAGGTGGTCCATGTCTGCCAACCATTCTTGAAAAGCTTTAGGGTCCAAGTGACCATCAAACGTGGGGGCATCTACTCTAACTCCTTTGAGAAGTTGCGTATCGGGGTCATAGTGGTCTTGATGTCCCTCACGGGATGGGTGCACATGGGTGCATGCCCATAACCGATTCCTTGGCCACCTCCATTCCTTGGTCTATCCTCTTGACCACCTGCCTGAGATTGGACATTTTTCCCAATAGCAGGGTTTGCCCTGGCGGAGGTCTCTAGTTGGGTATTGTGCACATCAAGCTGTTCAAAGCGTTGGTCCATACGTTGTTCCAAGCGCCTACCCAAAGACTCAAGCTACTGGGTTAGCTTGTTCATTGACTCTTGCAATTGGTCCATATTTAGTGTAGGGTGCAAACCAAAACCACGGCCTGTACGTGTGAGCATACAACTACTAACTCAATCTAAGGATCTTCTACTACGACTATATGCGCCTAGATAGGACTAAATGCTCCTATAAGACTCTATATAGAGAAAATGACACAATACTACTCAATTTTCAGCAACCTATTTGCTCAAAAAAATTTGTCAATAGAAAATCGAGTAAAGAGATATGCGGATTTTCTGATAGCAGAAAATTCAACAGCCTATATCAGAAATTATGGACCTCTAAACAGTGCTATATGATGATACTTGATGCATAATGGACACATAAGCTAAACCCTAAACATGTAATGCATTCCCCTACAAGAACCCTAAGCTCTAATACTAAATTTGATGCAAGACATGAAATTCAAGTATGATGTGCAAGATTTCAGGCTTTAGATCACACTAGTTTAGAAACAATTACACAAAATTCCATATCCCACACAAAAGTTCAAACACTCAATCAAGGGGAATCTTATGCGGGTCTAGGCCTAAACATGTTAGGGCCGAATCAATCAAAATTATAGACCAAACAAGAATCAGAGGGTAAATTCATCCACACATGCACAAAAATAATTCCCCCAATCCAAGGGATTCAGAAATTTCAATTCGGGAAACCCTAAAGTTAAAGAAATGACATAAAATTGAGGATTTGAGTAATTTAAGGTTAGGTTTAGGGATTTTGGGTGAAAGATGAGTGAAAGAGAGGAAAGAGACGAACAAGAGAAGTACCGCACATGTGGACAGCAACAATGGCCTAGACGCACGTTCGTGTGATCCCAGCCGCACGTGTGTGGGGCCCACTATTCAGAAAAAGGCCAGCTTGGCCCTGGTCGGTCAGGGATAGACTCCAAAACTCCCAAATCTTAACTCGATCCGACTCACGGTTTGTGTGTGGTGCTCCGCCGAAGTTTCAGCCCTCCTGCAGGGCCAGATTTTGGAAATTTGTTGTAGAGAGAAAAACGCCTGCAAATATTGATGGATTTGCAGATGGAATGCTTATAGGAGGAGAAATATGGATGGAAGAAGGTGGGGGCGAATCAGGATAGGTGTGGCTTCGCATCACGGTAGTTAGCCCTTCGAGGAAGGGAGGGTTTCGCACCCAATTGAATGAATCTCCACAACTCAGAAATTTAGAGGAGCAGAAAAACACAACAATTTTATTAATCTTCATTGAGAAAAAAAGACTACAAGGGATGCCTATTTATAATAAAACCCTATATCCCAAAACTCGCGCTATGTGCGCAACCTATTACTTGGAGACGAAGTAATAAAAAATAACAACTAATCAAAGCAATCTAAACCATCCATGATATTCCTAATAACAATAATAAGCAAAACCCAAAGTACTAGATCAATTAAAATAGTGGGCCACGATCATGAGAACCCATGGTAGGATTGACATGACTATCAGGTCCACTCCTACGAACTAAAACGTAGTCCTTTAACTAGGAGGCCCTCCTTGGACGTCGTCATCGATCCAGATTGATGGTGGGGCCCTCCTCCTTGCGTACGTGCGTATGGGGGCATGCGTGTGCGCGTGATGTCCCCATTAGTTACCCATCAATTTTGCAAGAGTTTTTGGCTGAGCTGGAACAATTATGGATGTAGTGAGGCCAAGACATAAAAAATGGATACTATAGGGGGTTTGCATTAGTGAGAATGAGTTCGGAGAGAGAACTAGCCAGCGTGATTTAGATTCTACATGGCGAAAGCTTTAGGGGAGTGAAGATGACAGTCCAGAGAGCAAGGTTTGGTCCATAACTGAAACGTAACAATAGTGCAGGAGAGTACAGACAGAAAAGGGCCCCAGTAGTGTGAAGGGAGTTTAATCTAGATAGCTTCTATCAGAAAGGAAAATCTTCTTTCAAGGAGGTGCTTACAAAATCAAAGGAAGATGGGAAGGATAGAGAAGACACTAGCCGAAAGACGGTAACGACTAAAGAAGAGGCGATAGAAGAGTCAAGCAAAGTCCCCAACGTGCCCATCAACCAAGATATCCTCGATCGTTCTAGAATCGAACTCAGTAATTCGGTAGTGGCCTTCACCAAAGAAGGGGCTTCTATATCTGAAGTCAAAGGCTGGATCTATGATTGTTGCAGACTTTCACCCAGACCTTTTGATTATGGCAGCGGCATTGCATAAAGGACCTATCTGTTCTATTTAGACCTTGGAAGAGTTCTCCGTGCTCGGATATGAAGATGTGTGGATCCTCATTTGGTCAGTTCCCTTGGAACTTTAGAATGAAGACTTCTTTCTGGCAGCATCATCCCAATTGGGCAGCTTCATAGAAATCGACCCGAAAACAAAGTTAGGAGAGGAGATGGGGGTTATCAGAGTTAGGGTGTGAAGAAAAAGGGGAAGATACTTCCGCCTTTCATCTACGTTACGGCTGAGGGAAGAAAGCTCCTCCTCCCGATTCAACAGGAGAGGAAAGATGACCCAATCCCTCATTGGGGTGACATTTGGGTCCAAAGGGTCTCATTCATCGACGGATGTGAATAGAGAAGCTAGAGTTGAAGACGAAGGTGTTACGTCCTCCATGCTCAGGAGGAGTACTCTTTCTGAGCGTTACTGAGGGTCTGTGTACTATTGGAGCACCATCCCATTAGATAGCCATGCGTAGTAACTTAGAAGGGAGCAGTACACTAACGGAAGGTATAGATATCATTGGGCAAATATAAAGCTCATCTCCCTACCCGATCGACACGTGTTCGAAGCAGAAAGAAATCCTAGCCCTAAGTTCACGAACGGCAGAGATGATCCACCGAAAGTCGACCGTTCATGAGATTCGGAACGATCCTCAAAACATGGGGATAATCGCCGAGCCTGGTAGCTTTGCAAGGACGTGTGGCAGCTTTCGGGAGGATAGTCAAGGTCGGGAGTACACAAGCTAGGAGGTTCGGGAGGTGCAAATATTAAAAAGTTGGGAGGTTCAGGATTTTCGAATTTCGAAACATCGGTTCGGTTCCCCGGTGCAGGCTTGGGAGGCGAAAAGCAGGCTCGATACGTGATTCGAGTTTGACGCGGAAGCTTTAGACGCTGCAGACCCTATTCCCGATTCACAGAGTAAAGATGGTACTGAAGCGCTGCCATTCGAGATGGAGACACGTGTTTGCGACTGTGAAGGCCTGAACTATCATCACAAGATTTGCCTTCCCTTTCTATCTCCACTGAGAAAGGACTCTATCAACTACAACTGATCCAGCCAACCGATTAATAGCATGGTAGATGAAGATCTTTCAGAGGGTGATAGAGATTTCCACTCCTGGTCTTCGGATTACGAGATCTCCCCTGAATGCCTATCTTCCTTGTTCTTTTTAGAGGGTCTTTCAGACAGAGGTCTCATTACCCTCTTCCATGAAGACAGTGGAGATCAAATCACAGAAGCAGAACCCCTTCAGATTAGAGTGGGTCCGATCTTAGAAGAAATGGGAAGATCTCAACTGGTTAGAACGGATCTTGAAGAACAAAGGGCGGAGTTGGTTAACATCATCCAAAAGAAAAAATGGATCAGGGATGTGATGGGCCATGTGGAAAGGGCCACAAGTTTATCTTTCAGCTACTATCCAGAGGACTTTGTAGCCCTTTTCCATTGCATAGATGCCCGTGGGTGACCACCGATCGCTTCGAGAACTCCAAAAAGGTCCTCCACCAAGCCGATCAACAAGAGGAAGCCTCACAGTCTACAAACGAGTCCCAGTTCGTCCAATGGGGTTCGTCGGAATTGCATCAGAGGAGGATCTTGGGGTAGATAAGTTTCCTAAATAAAGATTATTTCCTAGAATGTTAGAGGGGTGGGATCCAAACACAAGAGAAGGATCATCAAAGATATATTTAGGAGAAGTAAAGCGGACGTCATCTGCCTTCAGGAAACCAAGGTTCAGAATTTCACTGATTCTTTGCTAAATACACTTTGGAAAAGAAAAAGACGCGAAGTGGTCCGCGCTAGATGCTATTGGAAATGCTGGAGGAATACTAGTGGCGTGGAAATATTCTTCTTGGTCTCTTCTCCAAACCCGGAATGGATCATTTTCTGTATTGATCATTCTTAAAGAGATTGCCTCCGATTTCACTTGTCTAATTACAACAGTCTATGGCCCAAATCAGGAGGACAGAAGGAAAGGTTTTCTGGGAAGAATTGAACGAAGCTAGGCTCAAAGTCAATGGTTCATGGTGCATAAGGGGGTGACTTCAATGTTACGAGCAGTGTTTGAGTTGTCGGTATCGCTATGAGTTTTGCTGCCCGAAGATAAAGATATAATATCGTTATCGCTGATAACTGGAAATGCAGGGAAAAAGGGGGAAACATGGAAAAAATGGTGGAATTTTTTAGTGAAACTTCGGGACATGCCTAAATACACATTTACATATTCAGTAATGAAAAAATTGCAAAAAAAATGCATTAAATAATAAGTTTCCATTTAATGGGGGCCAAAAGGCATGTGTTGTCGTAAGAAATCACTCAAATAGTAATCAAAATGAGTTTATATAATACAAATGCAAACTTATAAGAATAATGAGATAAATCTGAAGTTCAAGTGGACCCACCACAGAAAACCGTGGGATCAGTCAACCCATCGTTGAAACATTTATAGGGCCCACCATGATTTATTTTTTAGATCCAGCCTATTCAGTTGAAACATTTATAGGGCTCACCATGATGTATTTTTTTAGATCCAGCCTATTCACAAGTTAACATAGAGATAGATGAAGTGAAAACCAGTGTTTTAAATAGCCGTAGCGTGATGCGTAGTGCTCAACCCTCTATAGCGTGTAGCGTAAATCCGTAGTGTGTAGCGTAAGCTACACAATACTTCTATTTTTTAATTTAAAAATCGGACAAATATGATAAATAGTGAAAAAAAAGGAAAAAAATATAAAAATGCCTAAAAGATGATTCATTTTATCAATTATAAGTATGTTCAAAAAAGTCATTAGTTATCATTTATCAAAAGCCAATCCACGTATATAAGCCAAATCAAATAATTATCACATCAACAACTTTCTAAGCAAATCACTTTAATTAATAATGTCTAATTGAAACCACAAGTTACAATTATGAAAAGAAATAAAAATCTCATAGGTTAAAAGTATCAAGTATAATACAAGTGTCACATTCCTCAACATTAGAAACAAAGAAAACGTGAAAGAAAAAATAATAAAAAAATAAAAAGGTAAAAAAAAATACATTGTAGCTTACGCTACGGACACTACGCGCTACGTAGTTGTAGCGTACGCTACAATTTGGGACGCTACATAGCGCTACGGCCACGCTACGCTGCGTAGCGTACGCTACCACTACGCTATGAGTGCTATTTGAAACACTGGTGAAAACAAAAATATAAGCTTGATTGGAAACTTCCGTGGCCCCTAAGAAGTTTTGAACGGTGGATGTCACTGTCTCCACTGTTTTCTACGGTGGGGTCCACTTAAGCTTTATATCTGTCTCATTATTTTTCTCATGTCATAAAAGGATCTCTCCAAATGGATGGATGGTATGGATACAACACATGCATCATGGTTGTACGGAGGTGCACAAAATGGAAGCGGATTGGCTAGTGTACCACACACCAGCTATATAGCTGCTGTAGGTATGTATAGCTGGTGTGTGGTACGTGTCGTGCGAAGACGAGCACTGACGCTCCTCTTGTACGGACGCTCTTGTACGGACGGTTCAAAGTAGATCAAAGTTACATGGGCCTACAGTGATGTATTTATTATATCTATACCGTTCATCTATTTTTATAGATCATTTTAGAGCATTATCCAAAAAACGAATCATATCCAAAGATCATCTGGACCACACCACAAATAGCAGCAGAGATATTGATTTTCACCGTTAAACAATTCATAGGGCCTGCCATAACGTTTATTTTCCATCCAATCTGTCCATAAGATCACAAAGGCCAGAATGAAGAGGAAAAACAAATTTCATATTGATCCAAAACTGCTGTGACCCCAAAAAGGGTTTCAATGGTAGACATTTAATCTCCCACTGCGTTTTTTTTTTTTTTTTTCCAGTGTGGTCTACTTGATAGTTAGATCTATCTTATTTTTCATCTCAAGCCTTAAGACGAGCACGCCAAATGGATGGACGGTTTGGATATAACACATACCTCATGATCAGATCCACAGAACTTGTTGACGTTAATACACCAGATATATAGGTGGTGTGAGGTACACCAGCCAATCCGGTTCCGGTAGGAAGCGGATTGCTTACGGAGTTATTCAGTACCCTTAGTGTACTGAGTAAACACTGTGGGGTCCACCATTATTTATTTATTTTATCCACTCTGTTCATCCATTTTAATACATAATTTTATGGCTTTACCACAAAACGAAAGAATATAAAACGCTCAAGTGGATCATGTCACAGGAAACAATGTGATTGAAACTCTACCATTGAAAAATTCGTGGAGGCCACGAAAGCTTTTCCTCAAACTGATATTCGTGTTTTCGCTTCATCGAGGTCCGTTCAACCTTATGAACAGGTTGGATGACAAATAAACATAATCGTGGGCCCTAACAAGGTTTCAACGGTGGAAATCATTATTCCACACTGTTTCCCATGGTATTGTCCATTTGAGCTTTAGATTTACTTAAATTTTGGGATCAACCACTAAAATTAGCAAAAAAAATGGATAGAAGGTGTGGATAAATTACATACATTAACAGTGGGCCCAAATGAGTTGACTCACTACCATAAAAGCGTACTGAGTAGCTCAGTACGCAGTTCGATTTAAAGCCTCACCACTGGTCCGTGCTCTGTGGTCCCACCATGATGCATATGTTTAATCCATTACATTGGTCCATTTTTATAGATAATTTTATGATAACAGTCCAAAAATGAGATGGATCAAAATCTCAAGTGGACCACACAATGTTGATTGAACGTATACGGTCTACCATTAAAAACTTCTTGCGGGCTACAAAAGTTTTGGATCAAGCTAATATTTCTTTTTTCCCTTCACCCAGGTATTTAAGACCTAATTAACAGCTTGGATATCAAATAAACATTACAGTGGGCCCCAGGAGGTTTTAAATGGTGGACATTTAATGACTACTGTTTTCCCGTGGTGTGGTCCACCTGAGTTTTAGATCTACCTATTTTTTTTTGTATCAAGCTCTAAAATTATATTTAAAAATTAATGGACAGAATGGATACAACAAATGCATCATGGTGGGGCCCACGGAGCACCTGCACCGTCAAAACCCAAACCCCCGTTTAAAATGAAATCCCGTCCCCAATTTCGGTAAAAACCCGAAAATCCTCTCCTTCCCACCAAAATTTCTAGATTTTCAACCCGAAAATCCCTCCCTCATCCCAATTTTTTTTTAAAAAAACCTTTATTTTCCAATAAAATCTCAAGATTGTCATAGCCCGCAAGCCGATTTTTTCTTGAGAAGTTGCCAGAGGATTTTTCGACGGAAAAGCCGATTTTTTTGGGTTAAATCTTACCGGAAAGTTGCCGATCTGCACTCAACAGCCGTGAGGCTTTTGAAATTCGTATTTTCAACCAGATCCGGGTGAAAAACAAGTATTTTCTTGCGTTTTTTGTTTTTAATTTCGACGATTTTATCGCCGAAAACATCTCTTATTGGCTACAGTTCCCACCCTTCGAAAATATCGGCGACATTATCGACGATATCTGGCAGCGATTCGAATAAATGGGTTTTCGGTATCACTGAGCCAGCGATACCGATATTATCGGCGACAATTCGATATTGTCGTCGAGAATTTAAACACTGGTTACGAGATACGCGATAGAAAAATCCAGTGGGGGCAGAGTTTCATCTTCCATTCGTTCTTTCTTGCAATGGATCGACGATTAGGAATTGGTGGACCTCCCACTATCAGGTTCCAGATTCACTTGGTCGAATGGTAGGGCCACTCTGATACTTGCTAGGTTGGATCGTTTCCTTGTCTCGGTCGAGCAGGCAGAAGCCTTTCCTCTCGTATCTTAATCTCTCTTGCCGAGAGCCACCTCAGATGACAGCCCGCTAGTCCTTGATGCTGAGTACGATAATTGGGGGCCAAAGCCGTTTAGATTTAAGATCCCCTGGTTGAAGGTTTCCAGTCTATAATCAGGGATTGGTGGACAGGGTTCAATGTAAAAGGGTTCGCAAGTTACAGGCTAAGTACAAAGCTGAAAATGCTCAAGGAGAAGATCAAGGGGTGGAAAAGCAATAAGCTAAGGAAAAGGGACTCAGAAAGTTCCCAAATTCTAGCTGAATTGCAGTCGATTGATCGCTTTGCTGAAGATTCTCAGATGTCAGAAGAAACCCATCTCAGAAGAATTCACCTTACTCAAAGCTATGCAACCAGGGTGCTTGAGGATGAAGTATCTTGGTGACAAAAATCTTGGTCTAAATGGATTGAAGAAGGAGATAAAAATACTAAGTTTTTTCATAGTATTGCCAGCGCTCGGGCTAGAAGCAACAAAATTTGCAGTCTCGTGGTAAATGGGGTTCGAATAGAAGATAAGCACAGTATCTCGGAAGAGGCAGTTCAATTTTATTCTGATCTCCTCCACAGCGAAGGATGGCAGTGTCCCAAGTTAGATTTTTTGCATTTCAATCATATCTCTGAAGTGGAAGCCAGGGGGCAGCGTCCCAAGGATGGCAGCGTCCCAAGCGTCCCAAGTTAGATATTTTGCAGTTCGGTCTTGAAGTGCAGTTCTCGCCGAAAGAAGTAAAGGGGGTAGTGGATGCCCTGAGAGGAGACAAGGCTCCCGGTCCTGACGGATTCCCAATCACCTTCTTCCAAACGTTTTGGGAAGTGATAAAGGAAGATGTGATGGCATTCTTCTCAAAGTTTCACGCCAGAGGTCGTCTTTCGACAGCTCTAGAGGCATCCTTCATTGCTCTCATTCCTAAGTCTCCGGGAGCTGATTCACTGAAGGATTTTAGGCTGATCAGTCTTCTAGGCATTCCGTATAAGATTTTGGCTAAAGTCTTGGCGTCTCGTTTGAGAGGGGTTCTAGGCAAAACATTATATCAGAAAATCAGGATGCTTGAGGATGAAGTATCTTGGTGACAAAAATCTCGGTCTAAATGGATTGAAGAAGGAAATAAAAATACTAAGTTTTTTCACAGTATTGCCAGCGCTCGGGCTAGAAGCAACAAAATTCGCAGTCTCGTGGTAAATGGGGTTTGAATAGAAGATAAGCACAGTATCTCGTAAGAGGCAGTTCAATTTTATTCTGATCTCCTCCACAGCGAAGGATGGCAGCGTCCCAAGTGAGATTTTTTGCATTTCGATCATATCTCTGAAGTGGAAGCCAGGGGGCAGCGTCCCAAGGATGGCAGCGTCGCAAGTTAGATATTTTGCAGTTCGGTCTTAAAGTGCAGTTCTCGCTGTAAGAAGTAAAGGGGGTAGTGGATGCCCTGAGAGGAGACAAGGCTCCCAGTCCTGACGGATTCCCGATCACCTTCTTCCAAACGTTTTGGGAAGTGATAAAGGAAGATGTGATGGCATTCTTCTCAAAGTTTCACGCCAGAGGTCGTCTTTCGACAGCTCTAGGGGCATCCTTCATTGCTCTCATTCCTAAGTCTCCGGGAGCTGATTCGCTGAAGGATTTTAGGCTGATCAGTCTTCTAGGCAGTCCGTATAAGATTTTGGCTAAAGTCTTGACGTCTCATTTGAGAGGGGTTCTAGGCAACATTATATCAGAAAATCAAAGCGCATTTATTCTGGGAAGGCAAATCATCGATAACACTCTTATCGCCTACGAATGTTTGGACTCGAGTCATAAATCGGGATCTAAGGGTCTTCTTTGCAAGCTAGATATAGAGAAAGCTTATGATCATGTAGGTTGGGATTTTCTCCAATACATGTTGTATTGGATGGGCTTCAGGCCCAAGTGGAATGGATGGATTAGAGACTGCTTACGGTCTGCCTTCTTCTCGATCCTCTTCAATGGTTCCCCGAAAGGGTTCTTTAGCAGTTCGAGATGCCTTCAGCAAGGAGATCCGTTGTCTCCGTTTTTATTCCTATCCAGAATGTTGAGAAAAGGTCAAGAAGAAGGTATTATTAGTGGCTTCAGGGTTAAAGGTATGAATAATCTCATATCCCACATTCAATTTGCAGATGACACCCTCCTTTTTTGTGAGGCAGATTTTGATAAAATCAGCAACATGCGAACCATCATCAGATGTTTTGAGGCTACTTCGGGCCTTAAAGTCAATCTAGAAAAATCTAAGATGCTCGGTGTGAACGTAAAGGAGGATGAGCTTCATCAGTTTGCTGATTTCTTTGAATGCTCCATGGGAAAATTTCCGACCACCTTTGTAGGCCTCCCCCTATGTATTGGCAAGCCCCTTAAGCTCTTATGGGACAAAGTTATTGACAGGTTTGAAAGGTATTTAGCTAGATGGAAATGTAGATATTTGTCGCTTGGTGGTCGGCTCACGTTAATAAAATCAGCGCTTTCGAACTTGACCCTTGTATTTCATGTCCCTCTTCAAATGCCCGGTCTCGATCCTGTCGACGCTAGAGAGATTGAGAAGAGATTTTCTGTGGCATGGGAAAGAGGAGAAGAAAAAAATTCCACCTTGTTCAACGGAGACAACGGTGTATGAAGAGAAATTGAGGTCTGGTAACCTGTACCACGAGCCCACGATAAAACTCGGCCTCGTTTCCCCTCGCTGCCCCCGTTATCTCTCTATCATACACCCTTCTTCGGTAAATGGCGAATGGACTATAACTGTTGTTTTACACGATGCAACTGCAGTGGCTGGCTCAGGAGCTGGTGGAATGCTTAGTGCAATTCATGGTTTCAATATAGGGATTCCATATGTTCAGAAACATGTGAAGGGACCTAAGTGGCTGCAGTTGCTAATCGGGCTTCCTCCACTCTTGTTTTCTGCTGGTAGTGCCGCATTCGGAGCACTTCTAATGGTTGTAATTTAAAGCGCTTGGGAACTTCTGCAAATTCCTCTCAAGTTAAGGTGCAAGACATTACAAACCTTTTCAACAATTACAACAACGAGACGACGACAACAGTGACGACGACGATGGCGACTGCAAGATGACGACGATAGTGACGACGACAAAAGTGACGACGATGGCAACTACTGGTAAGGCAGATGAATGGACTCAGGTGGGAAGGAAAACACAAGACAATCGGAGGGGGAGCAACAAATACGACTCCCTCCCAACTCTGTTCGTCAAGGGATTCCCATCAGGCTGGTTTCCCCTCAATCTTGAAAGGGTTTTTGGGAGAGCAGGGGCAGTGATGGACGTCATCATGCCTAGAGACAAAGGCACAAGCCAGTATCGGGGCTTCACTCTTATCAGAATGAGCACGGAGGAAGAGCTCTCGCGAGCTGTATCAATGCCGCACGGCCAGAGTTTTGGGGTAGAGAAACTTTTGGTGCAACAAGCACGATTTGGGCTAGAGTGAAAGCAAACGAAAAGGAAATCTTCACCAATACAGGATACTAGGGCTGCAACTGAACCATACACCTCTGTCAACCCAACCACCTCTTTCCGCGATGTCTTGATAAATCCGACTAAACCCAGTCAAAAGTCATTATCCTAGCCAGATTCTAACACAGAGCAGGTGGATATTCACCCAAAGTTATGTAAGGAGTCTCCCTGCCCTATTCGGATTAGCAACGAAGACGTGCTAAGAGCAAAAGACGCACTGAAGGATACAGCGGTGATATTAACTCAAGAGAATGCAACCATCCCTCAGATACGCGAATGGATCGATGAATGTACAAGAATTAGCGCAGGCTCACTAACCCTGCGTCCAATCGGCTACAATGAGATTTGGGTGAAAGGCGAACCAGACATAAATCTCGACCCCCTGATCATGGCGGGGGTGATCCACAGGGAGGGTCTTGTTAGGGGAGTGGTTTCCTGGAATGAATTTTCCTTGTTCGGTATGGAGGACATATGGATTCTCATATGGGGAGTCCCGATGGAGTTGTGGAACGAGGATTTCTTCATCGCAGCCGCATCTGCTTTGGGCTCCTTTATTGAATTAAATCTGAAAATGAAGCAGGGTATGGAGATGGGCGTGATCAGTGTCCAAATCAGCAGAAGGAAAGGCTCTCCCCTCCCTAATCTCATTTCAGTTCATGTGGAAGACAGAGTAATTGAGCTTTCGGTCCAAAAGGAAAATACATCTCATCCCCTTCCGCGATGAGGTGATTTATGGCGTAGCAGAGAGCTTCCTCAGCCTTCGGCTCCGACCATAAACACTGCTGGAGATAGTGAAGACACCGGTATTAGGTGCTCCAGCGGACCACCATCCATTTTTCGAGAAGTAGGTGTAAGCATTAATTGCAGCAACAGAAGAACGCCAGAGTCTCATACACGTGGTGGCCGTTGTTACTCGCTTCCATCTCGAGACGCTGTATATGTCAGAGTGTTGGGACTTAGAGGGCCATGCGGCCGAATGGCAGGTGATCATTGGTCCACCGATCGGATTTCGAGCAACGAGACGGGGACTCGTGCTGGTTCGGAAATTACTGAAGTCGATCGGGGTGATCCAACGCCTACATGTGCTGATCGTCTGATTCAACCAATGGTGTTTAGAACGCCAGGTCCCTCACAGGAAGGCGTTTTGGGTCCCTTAGATCAACACCATCCATCTATTCCCTTGATGGGTGGCGGATTGGCCTATCCTTGCCTCGGATACGACCCTCCTTTAAACCCCGGCTCGGAGAGTATGTCAGGTGCGGAGGATGGGTTGGATTTCACTACGTCAGGTCGGAAGATCGTTGCTGGACCCGATCCTATGCTTGACCTGAACCGGACTCCGGCCCTTTGCATGAATCCAGATAACTCCTTTTCTCTGTCGAAATCCCTGGGCGCCCAAGCGTCGTTTCACTTCTGACGATCACTCGACGGACGAATGCAACGGTTTCTTTAGGGATACAGGGCGGGAAGATATGCTCGGGAACCTGCAACTCGTCCCTTTCGATGCTCTATCTGAAGCTCAGACGCTTGATTACGACTCTTCCTCATTCCTGCAATCCCCCACATCCTCAACGAATTCCCACCCCGAGCATCTTTCTTCCCAGTAGGTTTCAGAACTCAACCTTCTTTCTCTTTTTCAAGATTCGTCAGGCGCAGAGGTGATAATAGCGGAGCCGCTCCAAATCCGAAACGGGAACGCCGCAGTTAAATTGTTAGAGGAAGACCAACGAGCTGCCCTAGTCAAGAAGATTCATAGGAAGAAGTGGATTCGTGATGCGATGGGGCACAATGGGAGGCTTCTCGGTCTGTCGTTCGGTGACTGTCCGGAAGATTTTCTCGCCCTCTTCCAGTGTGTTGAAAATAGAGGTAGACTTCTGGACCCTAACAGAACTCCTCAAAATCAAACCCCAGGGACAAGTAGGAATAAGGAGCTGAATCGGAAAGGAACTTCCCCAGAAATCATAGCTGATATTAGGCCTGAAGAAGGATCAAAGGGTTTGCGGGGAAGAGTAGTTCTCCCGTGAAGATGGTCTCTTGGAATGTTCGGGGTGTGGGGTCGAAGCAAAAAAAGAGACTCATCAAGACCTCCTGTAGCAGAAGCAACCCTCAGATCATTTGCCTCCAGGAGACCAAAGTAGAAGTCTTTGATGACCGGTTGATGAGAACGCTTTGGAAGGTATCGGACGCCAAATGGGTGGCTAAAGCAGCATCGGGTTGTTCAGGGGGTATTATTATCGCTTGGAGATCTGCTTTCTGGTCTCTAGTGAAGAGTGTAATAGGTGATTTTTCGATTTCAGTTATTCTGTCAAACAATGTCTCGGCAACGAATTTCCTCATCTACTCAGTTTACGGCCCCACCAACAATGATCTAAGGGACGTCTTCTGGGAAGAACTGACCACTGTCCGCCAAAGTTTTGATGGTCTTATATGTTTCGTTGGTGACTTCAACACCACTAGGTTTGCGAACGAGAAGTCGTCGGGGCTTAAGATGAAGCCCCACATGGCAGCCTTCTCCGCTTGGATTGACAACAACGGTTTGGTCAACCTTCCTTTAATCGGTTCTTGCAACACCTGGACGAACGGGAGACTCTCCCCAACCATGTCCAGGCTGGATCGTTTTATCCTTTCTCCCGATTGGCTGGATCTTATGCCTTCCTCCTCTCAGTCTGTCCTTACCAGGACTACTTCAGACCACTGGCCTCTTCTTCTTTCTACTGAGGAGGTAGACTGGGGTCCAAAGCCTTTTCGTTTTGATATTTCCTGGATGCATCGTGCAGGGTTCAAAGCTATGGTGGTAGAGTGGTGGAAGGACCTTCAGGCTCAAGGATTTGCAGGCTTCAGACTGTGTTCCAAACTAAAAATGCTAGAAGAAAAACTCAGATAGCGGCACAAGGAGGAAAGAATGCAATCGGAAGTGGAGATGGACTTAATATTGTCGGAAATTCAACAGATTGACAGCCATGCAGAAAGCATCCCAATGTCAAAGGAATCCCTAGGAAAGAGAATTCATCTTAATCAACAGCTATCAGCCAAAGCTTTTCAACACGAAATCTCCTAGAAACAAAAAGCTCATGCAAAATGGATCAAGGAAGGTGACAAGAACACGAAGTACTTCCATAGCATCGCTGGTATGCACGCTAGGGTCAATCGCGTCAACAGCATAATGATAAATGGCAATTGATCTAAGGATAGAGAGATGATCTGAGGATAGAGAGATTATCTCTCGGGAAGCCATCTCCTATTTTCAAGGTCTCCTCCATAATGATGGCTGGTCCAAACCGCGGCTGGATAACCTCTCCTTCCAGTCTATAAGTGAAACAGATGCAGCAGCTTTGGAGATGCCATTCTCAATAGAAGAGGTTAAAGAGGCTGTGTTTGCCTTAGGGGGAGACAAAGCGCCCGGACCTGATGGTTATCCGATTCAATTTTTTCAAGTCTTCTGGGACCTTCTTCAGGATGAGGTGATGGACTTTCTCAAGGAATTTTATGTCAGGGGGAGAATTTCAACTAACATTTGTGTGACCTTCATCGCGCTGGTGCCTAAGTTCTCGGGTGCTTCAGAATTCAAAGACCAGACCCATCAGCCTCATTGGAAGCCTTTATAAAATCTTGGCTAAGATCCTAGCTAACCGTCTTCAGAAAGTTATAGGATCAATCATCAGTCCCATTCAGTGCGCTTTCATCCCAGGAAGACAGATAATCGACGGTTCCCTCATTGCAAATGAATGCCTCCATTCCGGTTATCGATTGAAGAAGAAATATATTTTCTGCAAATTGGACATGGAGAAGGCTTACGATCACGTCTATTGGGATTTCCTTCTATACATGCTCAAGTGTATGGGTTTCGGTGAATTATGGAGGAAATGGATCAAGGAATGCATCAGTTCAGCGCGGTTCTCTGTTCTTCTGAACGGAACGCCGAAAGGCTTCTTCAAGAGCTCACGCAGCCTAAGACAAGGAGACCCTCTATCTCCTTTTCTTTTTCTAATTATTGCCGAAGCCTTATCTTCGATGCTTCTTAAAGGCCATTTGGAAGGTATACTCAGGGGTGTCCAGATGCAAGGGTTACTTGATCCAATCTCTCATGTGCAGTTCGCGGATGATATCCTAATATTCTCTGAGGCCAGCACTGAAATTGTCTCAAATCTGTGCACAATTATTAGATGCTTTGAAGCAGTTATAGGGCTGAAGGTAAACATGTTCAAATCCATAATTTATGGAGTCAACATGGACAATGAGGAGGTTAGCGATATGGCTGATTTTATGGGGTGCTCCTCGAGATCTCTTCCTGCTACTTTCGTAGGCCTCCCTCTATGCATCGGCCGGCCAAAAATATGGCAATGGGAAAAGGTCATACAGAGATTCCATCATCACCTGACCACGTGGAAGTGTCGTTACCTAACTATCGGTGGTCGGCTCACGCTCATCACAGTAGCTCTATCCAATCTTCCAACCTACTTCATGTCTTTGTTTCGCTGCCCTGCTAAGGTCCTTAAAATCATAGACTCCCTCAGGCGTAATTTCCTCTGGCGAGGCAAGGAAGACAGGAAGAGTTTCAACTTGATGGAGTGGAGAAAAGTGTGCATGCCGATTAAGGACGGGGGTGCTGGCATAAAGGATTTAAAAACGATGAATCGGGCCCTCCTAGGGAAATGGATTTGGAGACTTGGGGCGGAAAAGAATAGTTTATGGAACAAAATTATCAAAGGAAAATATGGGAGTTCGGAAGGAGGTTGGTGGACTTCGAAGTCTTCCTTGTATAGGGCGTCTGCCATTTGGAAAGGCATCTATCGCCTGAAAGAAGAGGTTCTTCAAAGAATAGGTTTTGTCCTTGGTAAAGGTGATTGCATTCACCTCTGGACGGATACTTGGCTTGGAGACACCCCTCTGAAAGACAAGCTCCCATCCATTTTCCATCTTGCTGTGAAGAAAAATAGCTTTATTGTTGATAATTATTCTATCGTGGCAAATAGAGTGGTTTGGAATAATCAATGCCGTAGGAATTTGGAGAACTGGGAAATCAGCGAATTGGTTGAGCTTTTGGACTACGTTCAGTATGCTCTGCCGAATCAGATGTTAAAGGACAGTCTAATGTGGAAAGCGGACAAATCCTCAGTCTTCACGGTCAGATCTCTCTACAACCAGCTCTCTCTCAGTCACGGTAGTTCCTTCGTCGCAGGGTTTTCATTTCCTTTGGAAGTATGACGCCCCTCCAAAATTAATCGTTTTTGGTTGGTTGGCTGCGAACAGGAAAATCCTTACTATTGATAACCTCGGAAGAAAAGGCATGGCTTTAACCAATGCTTGTATCTATTGTTTGAAAGTGGAAGAATCTATGGACCATCTGTTGATCCACTGCCCGTTTGCTCGTTCCATTTGGTCAGACATCATCTCAAGCTTTAAGATCAGTTGGTGTTTCCCGAGGGATGTAGAAGCGCTTTTAAAGGCTTGGCATGGCGTTAGAATAGGCAAGCTGTCGTCTGGCCTTTGGCGGATGGCAATCATGGCAATATGGTGGGTAGTCTGGACATAACGAAATAACTGTTGTTTTTGCAATGAGTCGAAGTCCTCTCACATAGTAGCTTCCTTCGTTAAGTGTATGATCGCGGAATGGGTATCCCATATGGATGGGTTTGATGTTGATATAGCCTTCCTTCAGGCTTAGCTTTTGTTTTCTGCTTTTTCTGCTATCTCAGTAGTGCCCTCTGTTTTGTCAGTTCTCTCTTTTTTCTTTCTTAATATAAGTTATCTTTCAAAAAAAATAAAAATAAAAATGAAAGGAGGTGTGCAATCATGTGAAATTAGGAGCAGGGGTCAGAGATCTGAAACAAATGAATTGGGCCCTCCTGGGTAAATGGACCTGGAGGTTAGGGACTGAAAATGGGACTCTTTGGAATACGTTAATCAAGTGCAAATATGGTAGTTCAGCGGGAGGATGGTGGACCAAAGACTCCTCAGCTTATCGTGCTTCTTCTCTTTGGAAAGATGTCTTATCTATCAAAAAAGAGGTGCATAAAGGAATCGGATTTGTTATAGGGAAGGGAGAAAACATTTGGTTCTGGGAAGACATTTGGATGGGAGACGTGGCCCTAAAAGATGGTTTCCCTAATATTTTTTGCCTAGCTTCTAATCCCATTACTTCGGTAGCCGACTGTTATTCCACTAGCGGGGACGAAATAATCTGGAATCCCATTTGCCGTAGAAATCTGCTAGATAGGGAGATTGAAGAATATGCAGCTCTTCTAGGGTGTATCAGCAGTTCTAATCTAGATCTGTCTGGAGAAGACAGGCCTGTTTGGAGATTCGACAATCTAGGAAAGTTCTCCACCTCATCCTTATACGGCTCTCTCAGTAGTATTCCCTCCCCCTCGGTTGACTCAATGACTCATCATGTGTGGAAGTACAAAGTCCCCCCAAAGATAGCGGTTTTCAGGTGGCTGGTGGGTAAGAAGAAGGTCCTGACAGTAGACAATTTGAGAAAGAGGGGAATGATAATCACAAATGTCTGCTTGTGTTGCTTGGCTAATGAAGAATTAGTTGATCACCTTTTCATTCAATGTCTCTTCTTCAAACGGGTTTGGATGGCAACCTTACAGTGGTTCGGTCTTTCATGGGTATTTCCTGACTCGACGAACCGGTTACTTAAAGCATGGCATGGCCCTTCCCTCGGGAAGGAAAAGACTATAGTTTGGAGAATGGCCCTCCTGTTCGTTTGGTGGGCAATATGGGAAGAAAGGAATGGGAGGTGCTTCAATGATATCTCTAACACGTCGGAATCTGTCCGATGTAGAGTTCAACATTATTTAGCTGAGTGGGCCTCTATCTGTGTTAACTTAGATGGTTGTAATTTTCTTTCTTTAGGAGGGTGATCGTCCTGCTACCTCATCGGCCTGATCGCCTCCCTTCTGTTTGCTGTTTTCCTTTTTTCTTCTTAATAAAGAATCAGTTATCTCTCAAAAAAAATAAAAATAAATAAATAAATAAATAAAATTGATGTAAGTCGAGCTGGGCCCAAGCCCCCTCAACTGTTCCATCAACAAGGAGGCCCAAGCTTCCTAATTATGCAGCTTGCTATGCAATCATAAATTAGTCAAATCTTCTTAAAATGCATTCTTATCTCTTAGGCATCTCTTTATTACTTATCTATTTTTGTAATAAGTCATTGGTTGTCAACGACATTAAGAATCTTCCTTATTTGTACGTCTCAAAGCTTATTTAAGAGCCTAGGATGAGTAGTATCAAGGCACCTTGGAAATGAATGAAAGTTTCTAGTGATTGTTTTGCTTTGCCCGTGATTCTTGTGCTTGGTTGAAGGTGTCTATGTTCAAATTGGATTTGGACCAGATTTTGAGGTTGCAAGTGGAGGTGGCGATGGGTTTGGTGGTTGTTGGGTTGCTGGCTACTGGATTTGGAGATGGGTTGGAGTTGTGTAGTGATGAGAGATGAAGCTGGTGGCTTTCCAGTAGATTTGATTGATGGTGAAGATGGTAGTGATGGGCATTCCAGGTTGCAATGGCAGTGACGGTGGGTTAACTTTCAATAGTGATGGGTTCGGATCGACTTGATTTCTGATTCAATAGAGCCAAGGGTGACGAATTATGGAAGGCCAATGTCCGATGGAATTGGAGCGTAGGTGGATCTTGGCCTGACGCCAGTGGGTTTCCAGACGGATTGGTTGCAGAGGTGGCATCCGACAATATGAAATAGTAATCCAGGAATGGTGGTGTTGATCTGCATGAAGCTGGTGCCCTTTGGTGGTGAGTTTGCAAAGGGAGGTGGTCATGCAATGGCCAAGATTAATAGCATTGCAATGGGTGACGAATGGTTAGGAGTGGTGGTGATTCAGTGGCAGGCCAGCAATGAATGAAGGGGCTAATGGGTTTGGGTTCCCTGGCCAGATTGGTGGATCAGAGGCAAGATCAGATGGGTGATGCAGAACAGTGGGTAGATGAAGCAGGTGGCGGGTCTAATCGTAGATGTACTGTTAAAACTGATCTACTGGAGGTCAAAGACGGTGGACGGTGCAGAAAATGATGGATGTAGATGTAGCCTATGATGGATAGCACAACAACCATCCACCATGGTGAGGATCGAGATCGAAAGGTGTGAGGATCATATAGGATGGGCTGATGGATGTGCAGGACATGGATCATATAGGCACCGGGGCTCTGATACCATGATAGGTTTAGAGACTGCATGGTGGAAATCTTGAGTTGTGTATTCATTGATAATGATCCATATATATACAAGAGAGATTATATCTTATCAAATCTTAAGAGATAGTCCAGAGATACATCCGATTTATACTAATCTACCCTAACAATGATCTTAGTACTCAGCTGAGCATATTCATCATTTCCACATTCAAATTCTGCTCCAATAATATATTGGTGAAGCTGATGCTTGATTTTCGCAGATGATTGAGTGGAACTAAAAAGTGAAGAGCACAACAGTTTTCTGCAGAACGTTGTTGTTTATGTGTAACTTCCATTGTTTGAGACTCTTCCTGTCGTACTTTGCTTGTCTACCATCAGCAGATCATTGATCGGGATGTGAGTCTAAACTCGAAAGGTTGCTGAGCATATTCATCATAACCACTCTCAAGTTCTGGCCTATGATGGCGAAACTGATGCTTGATTTACATGGACTGATCGAGTGAAACTAAATGTTGAAGGGCATAACAGCTGCAGGCCGTTGTTTTTTGTGGTAACGTCCATTGTTTGAGACTTTTACAGTCATATTTTGCTCGTCTTCCATCTATCAGTCACTGATTGGATGTGAATCAAAACTTGAAAGGTTGATTTCTTAGTCGAACATGAATTCTCCAACTTTTTTTTTTTTCATTTGCTGAATGTGATTTTATTTTATTGGAAAACATGAGCGAATGGCTTATTTTACATTTGGTGCATATAATATGCGGTTTCATAATTTATGAGGTTCGTGTTGATTAGGTGGGCTTAGTGGACATGAAAGTATTTTGCTTGCATTCTTTAGTTGAGAAATCTGGGGGCTGCCATTTTTTTATTATTTAATTCCTTTGACTGTCATTTCTCTAGCTATGTGCATGAATCGATCTTGCTTGCTAGTAAATAATCATTGCTTGCGTTTACAGCTGCTGATATTATACTGTGGAGAAACAAGCAGATATCAGCTGGCATACTAATCAGTGCGACTACTATTTGGCTTCTCTTTGAATGGCTTGGCTATCACTTGCTGACTTTTGTTTGCCATGCTCTGATGCTTTCTTTGGGGATATTGTTCTGCTGGTCCGGGGCCTCTAGCGCCATAAATAAGTAATCTTCCCCCTTTTTGTTTAATATTTGATTATTACTTTGAATTACTTCATTTGTTTCCTGCAAGTAAAATTTTGAACAAAATCTCACAAGGGGGATATCTGGGAAAGGTGCCCCTTGAAACAGAAAGAGAGCTCTATTTGAAATGACATTGGGGTTTGTTGTTTTGGATGGCTTTTGTTTATGGAAACCTTGCAGAAAAGTAGATGTCTCTGTTGTCGTTCTATGTTGAGAAAATATGTTCTCATGGGCCACTTTGGCAAAAATTGCGGGTGGTTGAGTTACTTTCATATTTGACATTTGGAATTGTAACATTCTAGCACTTCTAAGAATGACTTTTTTATGCATACAATATAAGAAAGAACATGAGGAAAAGGGCCTGGACATGGACATCTTTTTCATTAGTGGTTTTTCCATGCATCCAACAACCCCTCTGGGCAAAATGGTCCAGGCAGATTTTCTGCTCCCCATTGATTGTTATGGAACATTTTGTGGGTCATTGGTTCAACTCTTGTTTCTCTTTATTTAGTGTTGATCTCTGAAATTTTCTTTCTGAAACTCTAGGGCTCCTCCAAAATTTCCCGAGGTTGTCTTACCTGAAGACCTGTTTGTGAGCATTGCACTGTCATTAAGATTTGAAATTAACCGAGCTTTTGCAACTTTTCGCAATGTGGCTGCTGGAAGGGACTTGAAGAAACTTCTTATGGTAACATTTTTTAAGGTGTAGGCCAGTTTTGGTTAAATTTCTGGGAGGAATAAGGAGGTTTCAAATGCAGCAGTGCCAGCCCTGATGCTGCTTGTCTTGTAGGAGGAAACTCGGCAAAACCTATACCTGAATTTCGCGTGTCAGTTCTGTTTTGTGAGATTTCCTCCTGCAAGTAGTCCTGGCAATGGGGAGGCCTCTGGCCTGGATTTTGATCTGGTCGGGCCGGGCTGGTCCCATTGCCACCTCCACCTGCAAAGACAACAAGCGATCCCCAATGGGTTTTGTGGGCACCACCAAATCCCCCCCTCCCCCTTCTAAATGATGGTAAAATCCGATGTTCAGGTGGTGACAGGCTTGTGGATTCTCTCTGTAGTCGGCAGCTGGTTCACATTCTTGACCCTCTTCTATTTAGGTCAGCTTCCCACTTTCTTTCTTCCAACTTGCAACATGTGATCTGTTACTTATATGTACTGCCCATGACTTCTTAATGCTTGATTTCTTGTCACCTTTTATTTGCACTATTTTGTTTTTGTTTGATGGATGAATTTTGGTTCACCTTTTATTTGCACTATTTGCACTAGAATTTGTGGCTTGTGTTATTGTAATATAGGGCCTTTGACTCAGCAAATGTAGCCTTAGCTGCAATGTCACTTCTGAACCTGATTACGTTGTGTAATAATCATCATGATCTGTGTGAGTTGTGAGATATGTAAACAGTGCCTCTGAGAACTACAAGTTACAGTGCTCCTAGTGGCAGCATGCCACTTTGACCTTCTGTTTTTTTTTTTTTTTTTTTTTTTTTGTACATTTGCCACTTCAACTGTTCAATCCATCAATCTAGAATTTCCACAACCCAGGTGGGCCACACCATGTGGTGCAATGGGAAGGGAACACTAACCAGAGATTTGTGTGTGGCCCATTATTGTATCTTCTATCCAACCTGTTCATCAGGTGGGACTCACCAGGATGAAGGGACAACCCAAAGATTAGCTTGACTCAAAACTCAGGCAGGTCACACCACTGAATTTAGAAGTTTCAGGCATTATTATACATTGTTCTGTGTGATTTTGACCCACGTGAGTTTGGTATGGCGCTGATTGTTTTTTATCGTTTTTTTTTTTTTTTTTTTTGAAAAACAGGCCCCTCACAGGCATAGTTGTTTTCCGAAAAGAAGATGCAACTCACCTGTCTAAGCTCGAACCCTAGATCTCTGTCAGAAAAGCAGATGATTAACCACTCTGCTAATAGCAGAGTTGCTGTTAGATCTACTTTTTTTTTTTTTTTTTTAAAAAAAATTAATTTTATTTTATTAATGCATCAGATTTCCAGGGCGAAATGGGCCAAAGGATCTGGCCTATTCAACTGGAGTTTTGGACCCAACCGCCCACAAAAACAGGTTGAGGTCCTGTCTGAGTTTCTAAACATTGGTTGGCACCCATGAAGGTGGTGACGACCATCAGTGGGCATGATTTTCTAGCCATAACCACCCAGCTGTTGGAGCAACCAGACAGATGGTTTGGATACTCCAACCATGTGGACAATCCCCTGTTGTGATTAGTGCTTCATATGATGTTTCTAGCTTATCAGATGCAAGTACATGCAGCTTGTTAGTATATATCTCCCATCACTTTTCTCCTTGTGTGTGCAGTGTTTGTGATTCTGCACACGGTACCAGTCCTCTATGAGAAGCATGAGGACCTCGTCGATACCTTTGCTAAGAAGGCGATGGTTGAAATCAACAAGCAGTATGCAGTGTTGGACGCCAAGGTGCTCCGGAAGCTCCCAATGGGGCCATTCAAGGTCAAGAAGCAGCATTGAGAGATGCAACCAAAAGATTAAAAAAGTAGAATAGGTACTCGTTTTCAAAGATTTCACTAGCTGGCTTTTTAAAAAAAAAAAAATTTTTTTTTTTTAAATTTTATTTTTATGCAACAAAGAATATCCTGTATGTTTGCATTTTTTTTTTTTTATTATTTGCAACAAAGAATATCCTCTATGTTTGCATTTTTTGTTTTTCCTGTTTCTGGTTAGAGTTTTAAGTTTACTAGAAAGGCATGGGTTGAGGAGGATATCCTGAGCCCAGGGTTGTTCAGGGACAACTATGCAAAAGGCGGGCCTTGTTTTAGAGGCGCTATTTGCAAAAGATGGACCTCGTGTTAGAGGTGGGTGTTAATGAAGTGTTGAATTGCTCAGGGAAGTGTTTTGATTTTCAGTTAGAATGAGACTCTGTGAGATCAACTCAAGCGTCTGAAAGTGATGGTGAAAAAACATGGGAGTGTGGAAAACATAGTTTTTTGATATGGACGTGGTTGATTTTGGCCTTTTTCATTGGCCCAGTAACTGCTGGAATATGTTTTCTTTTTCCCTTTAAAATTTTTTTTTTTTAATTTTTTTTTTTTAAATTTCATTATATATAACCCATTGGTTTTGTTTAATTCTAAATCCGTACCAATGATTCAACTAATGAGAGCTCTAGTGTCTGCCTGGTGGACCACAGCCAAACAAAGAAAAAAAAAAAAAAAAAAAAAAGAGAGGAGAAAACCCATTGCATGCAGTCCTCATGTCGTGTTGTGTCGTGTCGTGTCTGGTTATTGGATGAGGATGTTGCTTGGTTGACCGTTAAGACAACTAGTGCTCAGATTTCGTGGGAACTCTCACTCTTTTACCAGAGAAGCTGTGTATGTGGGTTGGTTGCCCTGGAAGTTGTTGACAATGAGTTCAGTGACAAAAACTAGAATGGTTGAACTGATACCGATCATCAGGTAGGTCCTACCTCTGATGGGCCAGCCAACCATAGAAAATGTCGATGGAATGTGGGGTCTAGCATGTTTATTTGTCATCTACCGTCGTCAGTTGAGCTCTTAAGTGAATTGATGTATGTTTTTAGGCGTGACTGTACATTGATCCTCCTGCTGTCTCACTGAGTTGTACCCAATTCACGGTTTTCACAGGTTGGGTCCACACAAGTATCACTCAAATCCTCCTCAAGCCCACACCAAAAGAAGAGGGAAAATTCAAGAGGTGGACCAATCATCTTAGTCTAGGGCCCACACCCTAGTTTGTTCAAGAGAAGAAAAGATTGTCGCCATCGCCACCAACTCTCTCTGTGCTCAATGCTCATTGCCCCCCATTGTATCCCTGTAGTATTAGGTAATTTGGGTTGTTCTAAAGGATCAAAAATTGCTTTTGCGTGTCGTATTATTCGCAACCAATATCGACTTACGTATCAGGTGATATCCCGATATGTGTCGGTCTGGGACGATAGTTCATCTCCAAGTTTCTAAAGACCCACAGATCTAACGGTTGAGATTTGATATTGAACAAAAGACTAGTTACATATCGCTTTAGTTTAACTTAAGATGGCAAGTTGTGACTAACGTACGCTTAACTATGTTTGTGGACACGTGTGAGATTGGAGCTTTTTGTTAGGTGGGCCACAATATCTCCTGGCCCCAAGATCTGGCGGGCTACATTGTACATCACAAATGGATAGCTACGTAAATTTTTTATTTTTTATTTTAAAAAGAAGTTACCCCAGGACATAAACTGGCTAATTTTGAGCCAGGAGATCTCATCAGCGAGGCCCATATGGTAGGAAGCACAGATCTTGCAGATGTGTGCCACGTTGGCACGTGTTTCAGTTTATATGAGCAGTCAGGCTTCATATGTTGATTAAGGGACTCCACCAGAGCATTGCTGGCCACATTTGCAACTTGCAGTGCATTTAGTTGCATTTCTGCAAGTAGAGTTTCCAATCAATGTCGTGCACATCTGGACCGTCAATTCTATCAAGCCCACACAGTTCATGAACCGCGAACAATTGCTCTGTTCACGTAATTCTTATCATCCATCTATGGACTGAAAGAAAGAAAGGCCATTATTCACGTGTATGGTGACCCATCAAGAGCGGATTTAATCAGGCCGACCATCCGGATCAATTGATTGGTTTCTCACGTGTGAAAACGCAGGTCAATGCATTGTTTGTACGAGAGCATTTCACGTGTAGAGAAGATTTTGGACATTCGTATCCTTTGACCACATAATTCAAGACATGCAGATTCTTCTCGTGGTTGAAACGTAGCTGTTGTTGAAATCCCTTGCATACGAAAGTGGAAAGATTATTAGTTTTGGGGGTGAGTATGGTGAGGATGCTCCTTTCATGGATCTATTATTCTTTGATGCCCGGGCCCCGTTTTCTTGATCACTGATTGCTGTAAGTACATGGTCGAGGGTCGAAAATGAGAGGTAGAGTAATATGTAGATGTGGGACCAACGAATTAGCCATTTGACTAAGCCTATAGAGAGATCAATGTGGAAAATTTTCACTGTCGCAAGTGTGAGAGATCCAATCCGCTCATTATGCATTTTATATTAACTGGTGCGCTCATCTCGTTTACTGGCCATGTAGAGTGAGTATGGAGAGTTGTTTGATTTCATCATACGCCCAACCCAATATCCACATCATGCATAGCTATCCTTATCTACTAGACATGACTGTGAAGAACCCTGCAAGTTACGCCTCACAGTGTATTTTACGGTACTTCACTCTCTAAAGATGGAGCCCCTAAAAAAAGTCTCCCAATCTTATCTTAATTATATTTATTTCATATATGTACCATAGGCATTTTCCATCTAATGGCCATTAATGACCATATGGTCCCACCTGGCCTGTTGGAGGAATTTTCACCATTGATATAAGGTGAAGGTCTCATGTCCTATCAGGAGGATTACCTTGTGCAAAAATCAGCTACATCTACTCATCAAGTGGACTGATTACATATATTTGTAGTTTGCTATTTATCAATTGCTAGACATTGGTTTTTATGTTGTGGTCCACCTAATTATTATATGGAGCTGATTATTATTATTATTATTATTATTTTGCATTAGGTGATCCCCATGGTGGGGCCAACAAATTAAAAGTGATGGATGTTGTACTTAATATGTTGGAAGTCATCTGCTGCGTGGACTGTAACTTGTCGTCCAACTGGCTGGTCTTTGAGACCTCTTGTGGTAGCAGGGAATATTATTATAAGATTATTTGCTCTATGGTCATTGTGCATAGAGATTTTCAAACACTTGTCACCCTTATTACACCTTTTCTTTCTGCCCATGATGAGATCCAGACCATTCACAGTATACATCCTACTATGAAAAAATCCCATTGTTCAGGGATCTTCACCATCCATATAAATTATGGTTAGAAAAACAAATGGTCCATGTTTCAACACCATTTTGTGGGCAGTGAATCTTGAAGAACATCATTTTCGAAAAACAAATGGTCCATGTTTCAACACCATTTTGTGGGCAATGAATCTTGTACAACATCACTTTCCCTTATGGCTTACCCATGGTGGGTCCTATTAGGTGGATGGCCTGGATCACGATTAAATTTTGTTTGGTTGATACACCGCGGAAAATTGGAAAATGTTTTTTCCACTGGAAAAGCGAATTGCTTCCGGATAAGACACGTCTTTTTTCTTAAGGTCCTGCGTGCAGCAATCACGAAAGGACCTACTCAAGGACTCAGTTAGTATAGTTTGGAACTCTAGCAAATTCGTTAAATGGTCAAACTCAGTGACTCAAACATTGTTCGAGTCACTCAGCATGCTGTTGAATAAACTTAAAAGGAAAAAATGTTTAGAGAGATCAGATCATATTCTAATTGAATCTGTTGAACTTGGATGATTCCGAACATAGAGGGTCCAATTTATATAGCATCTGGGGTGTGGACTATTGCCAGGTGGTCATCAATGGTTCAAAACATTTATGAAATGTTTCTAACTGTTGGTACTAAATTCTAAATGTTTCAGATCATTAGATCAATGATCTTACCATTTGATCACCAAGGGTCATCCGTTTTCGGACTATTTTGGCTATTAAGGTTACTAGCCATTCTAAAAAACGGTCGATGGTTTTGGATCTATTGATCTGACTATTTCTAACAGCCTATAAAACTCAGACCACTTCGCACCCCTCTCTTGCACCACGATCGCACCATCTCGTGATGGTTTACGAGGGAGCGATCACCACTTTGCAACATGATGTGCACGTGAGAAGTGCAAAGTGCGCCATCTAGCGCCACTACACTACAACCACACTGCTCATGCCCACATCCGAGTACGCGGGCGTGCATGCGTGTGTTCCAGTGCTACGCATTGGAGCACGTAAATCGAAGATCTCTATCTCTATATCTCGAAGTAAGTATACTCCACAGTCATAGACTTATAAACCAAAAGTTTTCTCCCACTCTATCCGACGATGTGGGACTAAACAGAAAAATAACATTTCTTCTTTTTTTTTTCAAATTCATTTTAGTGGGAAACAAATTGTTTTAAAAAAAATTATTTATTTTTAATCCAAAATTTTAACAATCTCTCACTTGGCTTTAAAATAAATAGTAGAAAATTTTTTCAAAGATAAAAGACAACTCTTATGCATAGTTAAAGATATCTTTACAATTTGAATATTTTCTTAGTGTAAGTATTTTAAAGTTTTGTCAAAATCATTGGCAGCCACTGCTTTGAATCAGTTATTCCTTAATAATATAATCGAATATACTACACACATAATAGCATTCACGTCATATAATTTCTTGTATATTACTTGCTTAACACTTTTAATGGCTATGTGCTTATCCTGTTTCACAACGATCGCGAGAAAAAACTCTAACTCTTATTAGAAGCGACATCACTTCTACATTTATATAGGTAAAATCCTTCTAGTGTTTCCGTTACTATTTAAAACATTTGTCTTATAGACTGAATTTCATTAAGAGTTCTAAAACTTGACTCTTTACTTGTAATGACAAACACTCTTCATCTTGGCTGAGGTTATTTACAATTTTAGTTCTGAAGCTTTCCACTTATTAATTATTTATTTTACCCATTGAACCTGAACTTTAAAGATTTTCTAATTTTGGGTTAGGTTTCCATCACTGGTGAAACTTTGGTTGAAGAGTTTCAACCCTATCACTCTAGACGTCGTCTTTACAACCTCTCTTGTTAGAGGTTTAGTAAAAGGATAAGTCAAGTTATTACTTAATTTCACAAATGAGATTGCAATGATTTCATCTTAAATCAACTGTTTTACATAATCATGTCTTAGACTTATATGTTAAGACTTTCCATTATATGTACTGCTATAAGCTCTAGTTAGAGTGGTTTCATTGTCATAATGAAATGAAACATCCGATATATAATTTGCACATAATTGAATGTAACGGCCTGAAATCGAGGGTTGAGCAGATGCTCAACTCCCGAGTTCCAACGCATCACTTATGCAACTTAGATAATGATGATTAAATTTTGTTCATATTTATGCATTAAACATGAGAGTATACCAAATCAACATATCATACTCCAGAGGCGATTAAATTAAGCAAGCGAAAGACTAATAGATATATAAAGTGTGCAAGTGGATATAAACCCCAGAGTATGATCATGTCACCAGGCTGAATAATTACAAGTATAGTTCCAAAATATACAAATGATAAAGTGTAATGTCATCTAATCCATATCTCTGTAGCCCTGGTGACGCAACTCCAGGTCTACATACACCCGCCAGAGAGTTGCAGGTAGGAAAACTCCTCATCGTCGCAGAAGGCCGACTCCAACTCGTAAGCCTCGCCATCATCTGAAATTACAACAGAGTCTGGTTGGTGTTTTAAAACACCGTCCCAGAGTGGGAGTGAGTGATCAACTCAGTGGAGCTATAAGGCAAAGGTTAACATGTTATCAATTCAGTCAAGCAATAATGATAAAGCAATACAATAAGCATTCCTAAGTACTCTGGTTAATGCAAGGATGATATGTATTAATAATGCATGCCCTCGCCTGTACTCCCTTTGCAACATCATCTCACGGTCGCGCATGCTAAACTCCTATTGTGCTCAACACCCACGCCAAAGGCACATGCAATGAGGTGCATGGTCGTGTTAGCCAAGTTCTTACTTAGACTTATTCATACAGCAGGTTTGGGAAGCTAAGGTACCTCTCTTTATATCATTTACCCAAACAATGATCCATCTAGGGTCGTCAATCCTAGTTAATCACATACAATATGCAAGTTCGCAAGTTTACACTATAGGTTGCTACGGGAGGCTCATCACCTCAGCGTAGGCTTAATTCACACTCGAGGTCACTACGAGGAGCTCATCACCTGATCGTAGGCCTATTTTATACTCGAGGTCACTATGGGAAAGGCTCGTCACCTTAGCGTAAGCCGATAGTTCGAATACAGTGTTTCATACCATCGTATTCAGCTCACGAGTTTGGTTTGCTCACTGGACACTACGGGGAGGTTCGTCACCCCAGCATAGGCCGAAAGCTTGACCCAATGTCCCATACCACCATGCCCGGCTCATGAGTCTTAGAGGATCATGGTACCAAGGTTAAACAGGTTTTTCAATAGTAAGTGGTACCTTAGATTCAAACAGTAGCGTCCATACATGGTGAACATACATTAGGCCAATCGGGTTACTTGACAAGCTCGACTGGTACAAGCGTATGTTGAATTAATCGATACGGAGCGTACATGCACTCCTTGTGGCCTAACCACTGTCATAATCATCTTACAACACAAATTCATCAAACGTATCCATCGTGGCGAAACTAGTTCGACCACTGATCATAAACCATTATCGATTGCCTGGACTACGTATTAATCCCAATCGTACTCAAACATAATAGGCATTCATATGTGATAGTCCAAGCAGCATGTGACAACCAATTTAAACATAAATCTCATTTGAGCCTTTCAACAAACACATAGTGCACATGTTATTATACATAGGCATTTCATCTATAAATCACATAATAGTAAGAGAGGTTACATAAAAGAAACTGTAGCTATAGATAAGGTAATTGAGAATCATATCTCAATACCCTCATTAAATACATTTCAACAAACATTTTCTCATTCAGACATTTTATCAAACACTTAGACTACACATATTAACATACATACAATAAATTAGTTATAACGTATATTATAGCAAATCCTTTCATAAGGGGGTTGCCACACATACAACAATTATGTATTTCCAAACAACAATCATGGCAAGCACAAATCATAATTCTGTATTCATACAAACATTTCAACAAACACATGGAATGCATTAATTTCAACATAGTTCATATGTATATCTAATTCGTGGAAAACATCGCATTTAAGCATATGTGATAGCAATCAAGTCAGTCATAAATCATTAACTGACATTAAAAGTCTTGAAAATCATAACCTAAATGTTTATAATCCTCACCTTCCAACGGTAAACTCGTATTAAACTCAGTTCGAACACTACGCCTTTGTCTATAGCACAACGGCTACCTAAATCATGAAATAGGTTAGCTATTTCACCAATCTACCTATCTGAATACCTAAAGCAGATTAAGGTTAGGATTCCTTACCCAAAAGTGGAGTCGAAATCACCGGTATAGCGACACAGAAGAGGTGATTCAGCACATGAAGTGGCAGGAACGAATCCCAGCAACTATCTCTCACTCTCTCTCTTCTCCTCACTCTTTCCTTCTCTTTTCTCTTTTCTCTCTCCTAGGGTTAGGAAATCCGTATAGAATGAGAGAGGGGTGGGTTAAGGCCCTTATATAGGCCCAGAACTGATGTCAATGGCCCCAGGGCCATGGTATACTTAGGTTATAGCTAAAAGTTGTCTGTTTCGGGCCAACGAAGCTCATCTGGAAGTCTATTTCCTGCATACGGTCCGGAGAAGGCTCCCTAATAATAGATCTATGCCAGGTTAAAGTTTCGATCCGATTGGGTTTGTATATCGACCCGGAGGACCAGTTTCTGTTCAACAACCATCGTCACTTGATCAGGGCCACAAGTACACTGACATGTGTAGGGAATTTTCCCTGATCCAAGGGTGTAGTTGTGTCAGAATCAGATGGTCTGAAACCTTAAACTTAGTTTGCAAGCAAACAATTCACTTAAGTTTGAGTCTATTTCCTGAAGATATTTGCGTTTCTCACACACTTCACTCCGGGCTCAAGTTGTGCGTTTCTGGATACTATTTGGACTTGATTTCCGAAATAGTTGTCAAGCCCAGTAAAGCAGTCATAACCGTATAGTTTCACGTTAATTGGGCTTTTGACGCACGGTCCAGGTTCGATACGGAGTTTCAAGATTCTCCCGAGAGCAACTGGGTTTTGAGATTGATCCTAGGTTTTTAGAAAATGTAGAGTTAACGATTCTACTAGTTTTGGGTCTTGTAGTTCGTATAGAAAGTGATTCGAGCTAATTCACCGAATAATTCAGTTTATTACTTAATAAAATTTTCGTCTAATTTCTACATGATTCGATCCTTAGCGATTTTGGCCTGAGGTGGTACCTGGGTCTTTATACAGATTTTTTTGAGACGTTACATTGAATTTTTAATAGAAGATCTCTTAGCCACTCAGCCTCTTTGCCGGTTGTAGCCAATGCTATGAACTCAGAATCCATTGTCGAGCACGTTATGTAAGTTTGTTTCTTGAATCCCAAAGAGACAATTGCACCTCTTAAGGTGAATATCCACCCTATTATCTATTTGTTATCCCCTGCACTTGATATCTAACACGCATCGGTATATCCTTCCAATACAGTAGGAAACTCTGAGTAAAATAGTTATAGTTCTTTGGTTTCTTTTAGATAACCTAAAAATCTACTTATAACTTTTCAGTGTTCTACACATGTAAAATTTCAAATTACTAAAGTATAAAAAAATCACGCTTTGCTGGAGAACCTATGAACTGTCTGAAAATCACCTCTAACTATATGCTACATCTTTTAATGTGTACATGTGCTACATCATCATTATCAATATTTTCTTCTTATCTATATATATATATATATATATATATATATATATATATATATATATATATATATTTTTCAGCCTTAATATTTCCAAGCTGGCAAGGTTTGCAAAGGTAAAACAACTAGTGATGGAACCTTAGGAGTCATTTGACTGCTTGTAAGTTTTTAAGTAGTAAGTAACTTTAAGTTGTAATTTACGTAAGGGGCATTTTGATTATTAGTTACTTTCCATAAGCTACTTATGCCTTAAGTAACTTATCTTAGTGTATGCTTATGTTTGGTAAATGCCATACTTATCAACTAAAAGGTAGAAATGTATGTTTGGTTTCCAACATCGAAAAAGAACTTATCCCTTAATTTTGTTGGTCCACCCTTAACACCCACCATCCATCATGTCGACCCAACCTTTGATGCGGATTTTTCATTATGTTGGGCTCACCTTAGCCATGTCTTCAATGTGAATCGTCCATGATCTGGGGCCTCCTTTAATGTGGACCATCCACCTTGTGAGGCCCACCTTCGATGTAGGCTATCCATCATGCGGGGCCCACCTTTAGTGTGGACCGTCCATCATGTAGGGCTTAACTTCGAAGTGGATTGTGCATTAAACGGAGCCTGCTTTAGATGTGGGTCCTTCATCATTAAGGCCAACCTTCAATGTGAACTATCCTCATGTGGAGCCCATCTTAATATAGGTCATCTATCATGTGGGGCTCACCTTTAATATCCAACAACCAAGTAGAGCCCACCTTTGATGTGTATTGTCCATCATATGGGCACCACCTTCGATGTGGACTATCCATCATGCGAGGCCTACATTAGATGTGGGCCATTCATCATCAGCACCTTTGATGTAGACCATCCATTATATGGGGCCCACCTTGATGTGGGTCATCCATCATGTGGAGCCTACCATTAAATTAAAATTTCCATCATGTGGGATGCACCTTCGATGCCCACCGCCCATCATGTGGAGCCTACCTTTGATGTGGGTCGTCCATTATGTGGGTCCCACCTTTAATATGGATTGTCCATCATGTGGGGCCTAGCTTAGATGTGGGCCATTCATCATTAGGGGCTGACCTTTGATGTGGATTGTCCATTTTTTGGGGCCCACCTTGATGTGAGTCACCCATCATGTAGGACCCACCTTCAATATTATTATCCATCATGTGGAGCCACCTTCAATATCCACCACTCCTCATTTGGAGTCGGCCTTTGATATGGACCTTTCATTGTATGGGCCCCACCTTCATTTTGGGTTATCCATCATGCAGGCCGACTTTGGATGTGGGTCATTCATCATCAAGGGCCCACCTTAGATGTAGCCAATCCATTATGTGGGCTCATCTTGATATGTGTCATCCATAATTTGGGGCTCACTTTTGAAATGAGCCATCCATCATGTAGGCCCCACCTTTGATGTGGACTTCCCATTACGTGGGGCCTCCTTTGACATAGACCATCCATTATATATATAAAGAGAGAAGTACAAAAAACTTCAAAGTTGAAAAGCAAAAAAATAATAAAAATAAAAGAAAAGAAAAGAAAGAAACACTCTGCAGGGATAAGTAACTCTCATCACATATGCTACTTCTACCATAGTCTTTACCAAACTAGCTTAAATTTAAAAATAATAATAAATAACTTATTAACCTACATAAGTTTTTTAAAAAAGTTACTTATTAGGTGGTATCTGTTTATTCCCGATCGATTGTAGCCAAATCGATGGCCCAGAAGTTACGGGGCATCCATGCCATACATGGATAAACCTTAAAAGGCAAAAGCTAGTGGCATATTTGTGTTGGGAAGATGATGCAGAGATGAACGTGATGAGGTCAAGCACCGTCGTCCTCAAGAGGATAATTCTTCCGAATCCACGGAACTTCTCTGGACTCCTCATAGAGGCTTTTCAAATTCACGAGAGAGAGAGAGAGAGAGAGAGAGAGAGAGAGAGAGAGAGAGAGAGCAAGAAAATAGAAACAAATTCTAAAAAATTCAAAATTGATTAATGAATGAAATAAATGAGTTCACAACCCTTTAAATGGGGATACTAAGCAATGGGAGAGAATCAGAAGAAAACTACAACTAAAACTCCTAGAATTCGCAACTTACTATTTATAGACGGCTGTGATGTCTACTAGTGCGCAAGGTTTTCGGCCAAAAATAGTAAGTGTCATATTTAGCTTCACCAAGCTATTCTCCTAATTATTCTAAGCTCTTTTCACGTTGGGAGCAACTCCTAAAGCTCAACAGATGAAGAGTTATAATCAAACTAAAACTTACTATTTATAGTAAAAACAGAATTAAAATAGGGAAACGACCATCGATCCAGGGGTATTTTGCAAATCCGGCTTGCATAACCCGGCGTAGCAGGGTTGGGTGGCTAAAGTAGCTCGTTCTACCCCAAAATTATATATTTTACGTATAAGAGCCGTATCCTAGATCATACCGTCCCGTAGACTTCTACGATCCTCCCTGTCGAATTCTAGCGACCCACGACGCATATATAACATTTGCGTGAGACCCTGAGTCACATCCTGTTGATCAGAGTCGACTTGACCCAAGACTTATACCCTTGCGACCGCATCGTCGCCATGGTTCCAACTCTGCATCTCGCGCGCCGATGCGATACTCAGGCCAGGAGTTGTGGCCCGCGTTCATCTCAAGGAAAATGCCACGCGTTACAAATTCTAAGAGAACATCTACCACCTTTCACATCAATCCATCAATCAATCACAAGTTAAGTACACAATCCATCCCTCTCTTACATAAGCCTTACTCAAAAGTCAACCCTCATGTCATCTCTCCTTACACCACCATACCTCTCATCCCATCTCCCTTACACACCCATCCCTCTCTCCTTACATCTCCCATCTTTCACTTATTCTCTACTAGTTTTCTCAGCAACTAGGAGAGAAAAAGACTAAGGAGAGAAGAGCCAAGTGTGGCCCACTTCCTACCCCAAGATCTCCCATCCTAGCCATCCAACCTTCATCAACTTCCATCAAAGGGAAAGCCAAGGAGTTTATCTTGCCATGGATCCAAGAAGAAGAGTAAACGGTGGGTGTTTATAGGATTCGATTGTAATTTTTATGACAAGTGGGGCCTACCGATTGATGATATGGATCCTATTTGGGACCCATCTTGATGTATGAATTGTAATCCTGAGAGGGCTCATAGTGGCAGAGCCCTCCATCACATGATTTTTTTTTTCTCTCTCTCTCTCTCTCCTTTCTCTCTCTTTTTGTGTATGATGGCCCACCTTGATGTATGATCCACGCTGTCCATTTTATGGGCCACACCGCTGCCCAAGCAGGGCCCACCTCGTTGCCATAGCTGGGGCCCATTCTAGCTGTCCATTCAGACTGGCCCGGACCGAAGGGAAATACAAATGTCAGTTTGATCCAAACCAGGTGGGCCACACTGATGTGGACCCCACCTGGATGTGTGTACTGTATATCTGAACCATCCATAAGTGGCCGTTGGAACGACCAGATGGTCCAGGACCTACTGGACTGTCCAGACCGTCTAGCAGGCCTGGACGCTGGAGTAAATACAAATATCAGCTTCATCTCCCCTAGCAGGCCACATGTATGTGGACCCCACCCCACCTGACGTAGGTGTTTGATCTGCACCGTCCATCCCAACTCGGTAGATTCAAATCTCTGGCGGGCCAGGCCGTCCGTATGACCCACCTGATGCACAGTTCATCCTCACCGTCCAGTAGGTCTGGACAGTGGGAAAACCACATATCTCAGCTTGTTGCATGCAGGTGGGCCACACGTGTGGACCCACCTTGATGCCTGTTCATCCACACCGTCCAATTGAACATTGGAAGAGGATTGGCTGGATGTAACTCAAACCAGCTATACAACTGCTGTATATGTGACGTCAACAAGCTCTATGGGTCCCACCAGCAGCTTGCTGATGTAGCTAACGTCAGCAAGCTCTGTTGGCCCCACGTAAGGCATGTGTTACATCCAACCATCCATTTGTTGGACGAGTAGCCTCAGCTGCTGTGCAACGTCAGTAAGTTCTGTGGGTCCATCCATGATGTATTTGTTATCCACACCGTCCAGATGGCTGGACGGTGGGACCCACCTCTGATGTATGGGTCACATCCCCGCCGTCCGTTTACTGGACGGGTGGGGCCCATCTTGATGTATGTATTCTATATCAACACCGTCCATCCCTGGACGGTGCTGCCTGGGGCGACCGTGATGGCATGTATATATCCACAGCATCCATCTGATTTTGGACGGGTGGGGCACACCTTGATGGCATGTATATATCCACACCATCCATACCTTTGACGGTGGTGGGGACCACTATGATGTATTTGTTTTATCCCTGCTGTCCGTCCATGGGATGCACCATGATGTATCTGCTTTATCCTTGCCGTCCGTCTCTTGGACGTGAGGCCCACCTTGTGATGTGTTATGTATTCACACCGTCCATTCACGTGGCCCCCACGTGATGTACGTGTTTGATCCTAGCTGTCTATCTAGTAAGGCCCATTTGGAATGTGCATGACCCACCCCAATATGATGTATTTATGGCCCATTTGATGAGGCCCATGTGAGGTATTTGTGGCCAATATGATGTATATGAGGTCCATTTGATGCTGTACTTGAGGCCTATGGGATGAGGCCTATTGTGAGGTGATTAGGCCCATGTGACCCATTTGTGATGTGATGAGGCCCATGCAATGCGGCCCATTAATGTATATTGAGCCCATGTGATGAGGCCCATGAGTGAGGCCCAATGTTATGCATATGTGGCCCATGAGTGAGGCCCATCATGATGTGTATTAGGCTCTTGAGTGAGGCCCATGGTGATGTATATTAGGCCCTTGTGTGAGGCCATGGGCCCTTTATACGTTTGGCACTATGTGGGGCCAATCCTTGGGAGCAATGTTGGTTAAATATCCACATTGATGGGTGATGATGGTTAAATGTCCACATTGTGACCTTCCTTTAGGCCTTTGTTAGGCCCATTCTCGTTATTCTAGGTTAACCCAAATTATTGGGCTCCATTGATGTTGCATGGTCCATCATCGCCGTAGACAGATGTCTCCATGCTATTGGATTTGACATATCGACAGCCGAGGGCTGATCTTTATATTTTGCTTTAGATCGGCTGTTTATCTATGGACCCCGCCTCGCATATAGGCCGATTATTGAGGCCAATTATCGATGCCGACTATCGATACCAATTATGAGTATGTGATAGCATAACATCATGATACATGCCCACACCCATCATTCGCATGTTTGTTATGAGATGTGATTGACCATTGCATATACCATAGGGTAGGTTGTTTATGAGACTCCCTGATAGGCGGAGTCATCCCACATGAGCGCACGGTACACGCAGGATTGATGCATGATTGGACTGTATGACTAATGCATCTCGCATTTGTGTGACATGATCACTTAACGCCCGTATTTGTGTGACATGATCACTTGGCGCCCTAGCGATATCAGGGTTGTGGCCTCCACAAGTTTATCATGGATGGCCAGATGGGATACTGAAAATATTTGGTTCTAGCACTGTGGGCACATAGGATGTCCTTGAGTGAAAATTTCTAAACTCCTGAGGCTAGGGGACGTTCCAACGTCTAGACCGAATGATATATATGAGTGCATGAGGGCTGTATACCAGTAGCTCGTATCTCCCACTATGTCGTGGTCGGTTGGGAGGGGGTGTGGCCTTAGGAGAAACATTAGACGGAGTAGGCAATGTTAAACTGAGTCTGACCAGCTCATAAATGGGTCCGCTATTGACGGACTGGACCAATATTGGTAAGCAGATAGTGAGGTCTTTTCCATTTACTCAGCTGTGTGCTTGATGGGGCGGCAAGCTAGCGTAGAATGTACTAGACCTCGGTGATGATCTCATAGATGTACGATACTGATATGTGGACTTACTGAGTAGGAGTTGCGTACTCAACATTTGACTCATTTATTCATTCATTCACTATCCACTTGGGCTGGTGGTGCGCAATCAAGTCATCGTGTGTACCTTCGCAGTGGCTAGGATTTTGTTAGGGCGCACGACCAACCTGAGATCAGGAGTTTACCACATTGAGTCTAGCTATCCAAATTTAGGTATGAGACTGGTTTGGATAGAAGTCCTTTGTGATGGACCCCATAGCCTATGATACTTCGTACTATCATCCCGACTTCACACTCCAGCTTGGTCATTTCATTTCGCACCACATATTGCATTGCATTCTCAGCACATAGCATTTGTTTTACTAGGTTTCTGCATTTATATGGCCTAGATACGGCTGACGGTATTCGTAGACTTATAAAGATTTGCATATTGCATTGTATCCTCAATATATGATATTTGACTTACTATATCTCCACATTTCATAGCTAATCTATATTGCTTCATCAGTATATGATATTGACTTATTATATTTTTGCATCACATAGCCTGGATAAGGCTGATGGTTTTTATGGACTTACCAGTATGTTTTCGCATTGCTCTAATATTGCATACTTGGCAGTTACCTTGCGCACATAGTTACACCACCCTCTAAGTTTTCTATAAGCTTATGCACGATAGATGCGTGCAAGTAGTGTTAGGTCGCAGCAGCGTTGAGCTTGGAGCATGCAGCGGTCTTCTGGAGCTTTGATTTTCGATATATGTATATTTCCCTTTCAGCATTGTATTTAACTATTTATATTAGTGGATATGTGATGATGATGTTGCCTTTGTGATTTGGGTAAACTTGTGGTTATGCTTCTTACGAGATAAATATACGTTGAAAAATTCTCCTTGTAGGATCCCAGGATTGAAATATGGCATATGGGTGCTGAGAGCCGAATATAGGGTACAACGGAGGCTATCGGCACCGAATTCGGCGATTAAAAATTCTGTGAGCCCGGTTTTCGAGTTTAGGGCGTGACATTACACTCGATAACTCATTCCGGATTGTGAGATACGCTCGATCTAAGGTCCAATGGTCCGATCACTTCTGTTGTCGATCGTGCCTTTTCTGATCCATCCTGGCTATGAAACTGTCCGCGACCCGCTCTACATCAGTCCCCTCTACTTCAAAAGAACTCGTCCTGCTCTGGTTCAGATACTCGATCAGGTCCGCGATGTTGAAAGTCCGTGAGATCGCCATGTCATTTGGAAGAATAACAACATAAGCGTTGTCACTGATCTTTTAGATGATTGGGACGAGTCCAATCTTCTTATTTTTCAACTTGTTGTACGTCCTGGTCGAAAATCTCTCTTTGCGTAGATAGACCATAATGCGGTCACCCACCTCGAACACTTTTTATCGCCGATGCTTGTTCGCTTGTTCTTTGTACTTCTCGTTTGAGGCATGTAGCTTGGTTTGCACTTCCGTATGGATGCCCATGATCTTGTCTAACATATGTTCTACTGCAATGTTCGTGCTTGGGAGCTTAGGCAGAGGGACCAAGTTAAGTGTGTGGCGAGACACTCATTCATAGATAATCTGAAATGGTGATTTTCCTGTCGAGCGGTTCACCATATTGTTGAATGCAAATTCTGCTTAAGATAAGGCCAAATCCCACTGCTTCGGTTTTTCTCCTGAAATACAGCAAACGAGGTTTCCAAATGTGTGATTCACATCCTCGGTCTGTCCATCAATCTGTGGGTGGTAGTTGCTGCTGAATTGACATCGTGTATCAAATCGAGTCCACAAAGTCCTCTAAAAGTGGCTAATAAACTTCATGTCACAATCAAAAGTAATGGTCTTGGGGACCCCGTATAACTGTACGACCTCCTTGAATAATAGATTTGCCACGTGTGTTGCATCGAAGGTCTTTTTGCATGGGATAAAGTGTGCCATCTTGGATAAATAATTTACCACTACGAACACCGAATCCATGCCACATTGTGTTCATGGGAGACTAAGCACGAAGTCCATAGATAAATCCTTCCAAGGACCGTCAGGCACAGGTAAGGTGGTATAGAGGCCCATATTCTGAGATTGCCCCTTTGAGGTCTGACAAACGTAATAACGTTATACGGTGTTTCTTACATCACGTACCAATTGTGGCCAGTAATACTGCTCTTCCACAGGAGCTCGCGTCTTGTCTCGACCAAGGTGTCCACTGAGGCCACCTCCATATAGCTCTTCAATAATCTGCTCTCTCAGAGAACTTTGGGGGATGCACAATCGATTCCCTTTGAAGAGAAAATTGTCTTGTATATGAAGGTCACTGGGGTGACCTTCTTGGCACTTCATCTAAGAATCTTTGAAGTCCTTGTCCTCAACATACAGCTCCTTAAGATAGTCTAAGCCGACCACCTCGTTGCTTATCGTAACAAGTAGTGATGCACGATGGGTAAGTGCATCAGCCACCTTATTTTGCTACCCTAACTTGTGCTTCAGAACAAACATGAAATCCTGTAAAAACGTAACCCAAATAGCATGCACACGATTCATGTTAGTCTGACTATTAATAAACTTTAATGTTTGATGATCAGTGTATAGAACAAACTCTCTTCAAATCAGATAATGCCACTAATGTCACAATGCCTGAATAACTGCGTACAACTCAAGCTCATATGTCGACTACTTCTTTCGGGCTTCACTGAGCTACTCGCTATAGAAGGCTACCGGTTGCCTTCTTGTGATAATACTCCTCCAATTTCGATATATGAAGCGTCACACTTAACCTCAAATAGCTTGTCGAAATTAGGAAGCACTAAGATCAGTGTTGTGGATAAATGATGCTTGATCTCATGAAAGCTCTTGTCAGCTTCATCGATCCACTGAAATGGTCCTTTTCTCATGCAATCTATAATAAGCGCGACTATTGTGCTAAAATTTGGCACGAATAGACAATAGAAGGTCACCAACCAATGAAAACTCCTCACCTCATGAATGTTTGTCGGGATCGGCCATTCTCTAATGGCTCTCACCTTTTCATCATCCACACGGATGCCTGTGAACGTTACGACAAATCCTATAAATAACAGGTTATCCATTAAAAAACTGGACTTCTTCAAGTTGAGGTACAACTTGTTACTTTGTAGGGCTTACAACACTTGCCTGAGATGTTTCTTGTGCTCCATCTCATCATGGCTATATATCAGTATGTCATCAAAATATACTACCACAAATTGGCTAGTGAATGGTTTTAGAACTTGATTCATCAAATGCATAACAGTACTTCTTCAAGTTGAGGTACAACTTGTTAATTTGTAAGACCTGCAGCATCTGCCTGAGATGTTTCCTGTGCTCCACCTCATCCTGGCTATATATCAATATGTCATCAAAATATACTATAGAGAACACCTTGGCCCCTTCTAGCATATTGAGCATGTCGTTCAACCGCGGTATTAGGAACTGATATTTAATGGTAATTTTGTTGATTGCCTGGTTGTTGACACACACACGCCAGCTTTCATCTTCTTTTTTTTGCGTTAATAATGCTGGTACGTCACATGAGCTCATGCTCTCTCAAGAGACCCTTACGGATCAATTCCTCCACTCGCCCCTGAAGTATCTCACACTCCTTCAGACTCATCCGATAATGCGGACGGTTGGGTAGGATAGCCCCAGGGATGACGTCTATGTGATGTTAGATGTCGCTTATGGGGGGCAATCCATCAGGTAAATTTCGGGCCAGACTTCTTTGAATTTATTTAGCAATAGTCTTAAACTTGGAGGAATGTTTGAGGGTTCTGATTCCTCGCCCTTCACCACTACGACGTATACCTCGCCGATTTCCTTGGATTCCTTCATGAAATCCTGAATGGTCAAGAGGGAACTCCCCTCCACTTTAGAGGCTTTAGGGTGGTTCTCTAGTGCCATAGGGGCAAGGATTATTTTTCGACTATCCTTGACGAATATGTATACATTGTCTCGTCCTTAATAGGTCGCATCACGGTCCGATTGCCAGGGTCGACCGAGTAACATATCACATGCTTCCATGTTGACCACGTCACAAAGTATTTGATCCTTATAATTTCTGCCAATTGAAAATGAGAGTGCATTGTTTAGTTACCTAGGTCTCGTTCACTTTTTATATCCAGCTAATTGAGTACGGGGAAGGATGTTTTGTCGTTGGTAGCTGCAACTTGTGCACAATCACTCTTGAGACGATGTTCTCGCTACTACCACTATCTATGATCAATCACAGACTTTTTCATTGACTTCGTGTATGGAATATATTGTATCGCTATGGATGTAATTCCTTGGGGTATACAGTAATCGCCTCACAACTAGAGATTCGCCACGATCCTCGCCCGTTAATTCATCGCTATCTAATATTTCCTCGGTGACTTGTTCATGTTCATCAAAGCCAGGGTCTTCTTCTTCGGCCTCATATTCGGTGCCCCATTCGTTTATGATCAAGTATGCTGCGGGATGTTGAGGACAGGTGTTTGATAAGTGGCTCGGTTGGCCACAGCAGTAATAATTGTTCGACCTTGGGCGAACGTAAGGATTTAAAATTCTACTCGGGCCCACAGTTGTGGGTGCTATATGTTGAGGCCTAGATGAGCCGCTCCCCGTATCACAGTTTGCGGTTGCAGGAGGTTGAGAACGTTCTCTTACTAGGTTCTTTTCCTTGTGCCAGCACTGGATCCTGTGCGGGACCCGTTATGGGGGGTCGAGTTGAAAGATAAGGCCGATTCAAAACTCTTGTAAGTTGCGTTTCTGCCCTACCTGTCAACTGAATTGCTTCATCCACAGTCCCGACTGGGTTAATCTGAATTCGATTCTGAATTGACGATCGTAACCCTCCTATAAATCATGCCACCTTTTGTGACTCAGATTCTGATAGATCGTTTCGTGTTACCAACCATTAGAATTCTTCAGTGTAATTTATAACGATTCGATTTCCTTGTCGACAATTGTGGTATTGCTGGAATAATATTTGCTCATAATCACTTGTAACACCCTGATTCTTAAACCCGAGGATAGTTGCTCGAGTACGAGAACCCGAGGGTTACGTCATGAAGTGAACTAACATACATCTAATTAGTAGCAAATCTCATAACGTAAAACAAGACAACTACCATGTAAACTAGAATATCAAGAGTAATAACAAGGAAGTTTAATACGAGTAAATGAAAGCCACATAAAATCCCTCAGCAGGGGAATTGTTATTACAACTCAAACAAAACTTAAAGTCTAACATATAAAAGCAAGTAAATCCTAAAATATTAGTTGAGCTCCAACGACTCAACTACATTTACATAGAGTTCTTCCTCGTCAAACTCCACCTCAGTCGTCCTTGGGATCCCGTCATAGGGGTCTCCACCTATCATCAAACCTGCGTCTATTTGGTGCAACCACACGATTGGATGAATGAAAACTCAGTGGGAACTTCCCTTAAAGATTCAAGCATATCAAATCATTCCAATGTAGATTAAACCAGGATTTTCATTTCATAAGACAGTAATATGATAATGAAGGCAAAGTCATATGAATACATGCATGAATGTATGAATGTACGCTCAAGTCACAGATCTGGGGATGCACATCTAGCTGTCAAAAGAAAAGACCGCCCGTGGTAGATTAACTACCTAAAAAAGGCCATGTCAAAAGAAAAGACCGCCCGCGGTAGATTAACTACTTGAAAAAGGCCATGTAAGTGAGTGCACCCAAGGATTTCTGACATTCTTGAAAAATATTCAGGATATGCTCGAGGAGGTCCTAAAATCCTGAAAAAGCCTCATGTAAAGAAGAGCGCCCAAAGTGACACAAATGCACGTGCGCTGTGAGTTTAACTGAAGTGATAGAACTTTCAGTAAATCGAACAGGGTGTGGCTTACATTGAGCATTTGGAAAAGCTCATATGTCATGCTTGGATGTCATACACCATGGTATTCATGTACTTTCTTTAGATTTAACAAAATAGCTCTTTAAATCACATACATAATCAAATCATGTGGTTCTTGGTAAACTATTAAACATCATACAGGAGTTTAATGTGGATCCTTATAATTACTTTAAGCTCAAATGGAGGCCCACAAATGTGGCATATCCATCTCAAATACCGTTAAACAATTTGGAATATTTAAAAGTTCACTCAACATATCTTACAACAGAAGACATTCAACATGTATTCCACATTATAAGGTTTGTAAGACAAAATAAAATGTAATTTGAAGGCTCTTGTCATAACCACTAGAAATATACATATATTTAAGCAATCACATATGTGCCGTAGAGGGTACAAGGCTAAATTCTATACGCATGGATAATCTATATAGAATAGGAATTAAAGCATTAACTCATATACATCAATACTAAATAGGAATGACAGGAACAAATTCATATTCACCACATTTAAGTTTTTCTAGACATTAAATTTAAACTAAGATAGAAACTAGTGGTTGTAAGAGTCAATAAGGGTAATTCTTCACTATATGATTTATAACTAGATTAATATGAAAATCTCTATTTCATGTCATAATTAGTAGAAGCATATCCAACTGATTGTAAATGGAAATCTTAGGACAACATTCTATAACCATGGTTAATAGATATGGAGTTAGAGTAATAGAGTTTAAGAGTTACTTCATGACTATCAACCCAAACTAAGAACAATAAGGATGAAATCAACATTTATGATTATACATTAGAGGATTAAGCTAACATGGAAATGAGCGAATGAAAGAAGCTATGGAGGATATTCCTCACATCTCAAGTCGGGTCCATTTTTCCATGCTTGTTGGAATCCCCACGCACACTTTAGGATCGAATCATTAGTCGACTCAGTAGCTTGACTCAGTGATTCGACACGTCCTAAACTCAACAGAACTTGGCAAATTACTAAGTTGACTCAGCAGTTTAACTCAGCTCTCATCCTCCTACACCTTTTCTTTCCTTCTTCTTTCTTTTTATTCCCTTCCTTTCTCTTCCTTTCTCTTCCTTTTCCTCCTTCTTCTTCTTCTTCTTTTCTCCTTTCTTTTTCTTCATGGATTCCAACAACTTGGGACAGACGACTTCAACCGAGTCAAGCAGTTTTGGCAGCCCCGACTTCAACTCGGACGGGAGTGCGACACCCCCAGCTCTCTCTTTGTTTCGTTTTTCCCTGCCGCTCAGTCGCTCCCTCCTTCTCCTTTTCTCTCCTCTTTCCTTCTATTTTCTTCCTACTTCTTTATCTTCAACTTTCATTCTCTCTAAATTTTCCTCTTTCTTTTCTTCCTTCTACTTCACTCTCTCTTTGATGGAAGATTCATATGGGAGCTGGACTCAGCCGCGAATCGAACTGAGCCGACCAAACTCGATGCGGCAGCAGCGTTCTTCCCTCTCTCTCTTCCTTTCTCTCCATTCTTCTTCCTTCTTCTGCTGTGGAAGTCCAACAACTGGACTTGACTCGATGCACAGCCGATTCGGCTCGACTTCAAATGAGGAAGAACCTCAAGCGATAATGGTAGATTCCCTCCCTTTGCTTCTTTCTTCAATCTACGAGCGTGGAAGGGTGTGGTTAGATCCCATGAAGCTTGTGAAATGATCGGATCGAAGCTCTGGTGCGATTGTTCCTGTGGGTTTGGAGGGAGGAAGAAACAGCTGGCTCCCCTCTCTCTCTCTCCATCTCTTTCTATTATAGAAAACCTCATTTTTGGAGGGATAGGATCCTTTTTAGTGGAGGGTTGAGATTACAGCAGCCAAAGCACGCGGATTGCCAGTGTGGAAAGCGACATTTCTGTTTTTGGAATGCCGCATGCACGCCTCTGCCTGGGTTGGTTTTCGTGCTCACACACACATGCTCTCACACATGGGATTTGCTGGGTTTTGGTTGGTAGCCCTCCCGGAGTGCGATGGATGGCTTGGATCTCGTTAAGAGCCCTTGATGGTGGGCCATCTCATGATAAAGAACGAACTCTGTCCGTTTAACATTTTGCACGGCGGGAAAGAGGAAGGAATTCTTCCTTATTTTGGGCTTCGTTGGGTTAGCGCTCATTTTGAGTGGCTGACTGGCTCGATGCATGGCGAGTGTACACACACTGTGTACACTCTCAGTCTCAGGGTGGGGTCTACCATGAGGTATTTGAGGGATCTACTCCGTCTGTTTATCTTGGCCAGTTATTCTAGGGTCTTGGACTGTAGATGGGGTAGATTAAAAACTTAGGTGGACCACACCTATCAATTTATGTATCTAATTGATCATTTTGGTCAATTTAGCGGTCGGATTGACTCGAGTCTGGACTTCAACGGTCTTGGAGATTGTTCGGATTGATCGGGATAGCTCATTCTATGAACTTTCAGTTCTTATGTCTTTATTATAGCACCATCCATAATATAAGCTATTATTATTATTATTATTATCATCATCATCTAAATTTTAAATTTGTAGGGTCTGCTTCTAAACAGAGCTGCCCTTACAGTAGATCAACGTCTATGAGCCGTGAGCTTAATTCTTAAAGTATTTTAATTGATTAGCGGCCCACAACACATGAACGTTTAGTTACCAAATCTCAACTTCTTGACAATTCAAATGATCTAACGGTTGGATTTACTAGAAAGAATACTAACGATAACATTTAATGGCTGACTTGTCCAATGGGGTTATGTAGACGAATCTGGTCTCAAAACTAATGAGGTATGGTTCACTTGATATAATATGGCATTATGCGAAACTTCAGTGTGATTTAATTGCCATCATTCAGTCCTTTGATGGTTTAGTGCTATCTACTATGCAATTTGGCAGGTGGATGGCAAATCATGAAGTCGATTATTTGCATGGTCTCATTTTACGGTCAAGATGGATATATTATGAATCATTGGATGGTGGTGTGTAGTGTAAGCTTAGTATGTTCCCACACATGTGCAACTAATTCAGATCTACATGGTAACACTCGGGTAAGGAAAAATATGGGGTGTTACATCACTAGGAAGAAATCGTGATCAAAGAAGACATCTCATCCGTGGCCATGATGAGATGGGCACCTTGTTCTGGTGGGCTCGTGAGAGTTGTAATTGCTCCCATCATGCAGAAGCAGCAAATTTTAATTTAAACGCTACCAATTTTACCTTTTTATAATCTGGCACGTCCATATAATCAAAATATCTTTCTACTTCAGCTAACCAATCGAGGAAATCTTCTATGCATAATAAACTACTAAAACTAGGAAGTTTAGCCTTACCTCGATAGTCTCTTTCAGCACGATCTAAATGATTGCCTCCATGGATTGGTCGTCGGGCAAAACCTTCATTAAGGTCCTCATCTCTAGAACTTGAAAAATATGGTTAGTCTTACAGTTTGCCACTGGTAGTGCTCTACGAAAATCGGGGTTGTGTCGTACAACAACCACGGGCAGTGGAGAAACCATAGGCAGTGGAGCAACCATAGGCGGTGGAGCACCGCCTAGGGCTCGGGGCAAAAGTAGCGCATCCGCGAGACGGTCGAGGGTTGCCTGCAGCCTTTACATGGTCAACTGACTCATACTTTTGTTGTTTGCCATCAGCCCGAGGAGAATCCTCGCTCTGATACCAATTGACGTATGGATGAACGTGATTAGGTCAAGCATCATCTTCCTTAAGAGGATAATTGTTCCGAATCCACGGAACCTCTCTGGACTCCTCACAGTGGCTTCTCGAATCCACAAGAGAGAAAGCAAGCAAACAGAAAATAAATTCTAAAAAATTTGAAATTGATTAATAAATGAAATAAATGAGTTCACAACCCTTTAAATAAGGATACTAAGAATGGGTGAGAAATCAGAAGCAAACTACAACTAAAACTCCAAGAATTTGCAACTTACTATTTATAAACAGTCGTGATGCCTACTAGTGCGCAAGGTTTTCAACCAAAAATAGTAAGTGTCCTATTTGGCTTCACTAAGCTATTCTCCTAATTATTTTAAGCTCTTTTCACGTTGGGCGCAACTCCTAAAGCCCAACGGATGAAGAGTTATAATCAAACTAAAACATACTGTTTATAGTAAAACAGAATTAAAATAGGGAAACGACCGTCGATTCAGGGGTATTTCGCAAATACAGCTTGTGAAACCCAGCGTAGTGGGGTTTGGTGGCTAAAGTTGCTCGTTCTACCCTAAAATCATATATTTTACACCCGATAACTCATTCCAGATTGTGAGATACGCCCGATCTAAATGGTCTGGATCACTTCTGTCGTCGACCAGGCCTTTTCTGATCCATCTTGGCCATGAAACTGTCCGCGACCCATTCTACATCAGAAGATCGGGACTGGAGTACAGGAAAAGTACTTTCTATAAAGAAAAAATCCTGCAAAAAAGCAACTCCGCGAAAGGAGAGAGTCCAGTCATGTTAAGGCTCAATCAAAGCCTTATATGGATGTTGCACGATTTACATAGAAAGAGGCTTGTGGGATCTCTCCTGTAGACATGGACTAATCCAATAGGCTATTCTTATGTTAAAAATTAAGGAGATTTTCATAGTTGATTATCCAAATCTTTTTCGATAAGAAAACCTTAATATGGTCACCGCCCTTACAAGTCTATAAAAGCAACATTCGATGAAGAGCTCATGCAAGCAACCAATATATCACACTACCTCTCACAACACAATGTTGTTTATCTTAATTTTAACTTTAATTCATCCACTTCTGTCTAGCTTTGCTATAAAACATCCAGAGTTTATGATAGCTTAGAACATTGTTGTTCAGCGTCATCATTGTGATACGCCTAGAAGTAATGTAAATATCCATGACCTACCATTGTTGGATCCTCGATTAATTGAATCCTTGGAAGATCATACCTAGGTCAGATCTTACTGATCATTTGCCTTGATTGTTTATCCATATAGACAATTATAGGTATTTACCTTTTTTTTTCCTCTGCTTATTTTTATTTCCTTGTTGATTGCATGAGCTCTATTTCAAATCAATAAAATCGACAATTCAATCTTTAGTTTTTAATTCTTCTCATCCATTACTGCATTACCAGGAAACCTAATACTCGTAATCACCATTGAAAGAAAAGTCCTTAGCTCAAGAAAAAAGGATCCATTCAGAAGGACTAACCCTCCCCTTTTAAATTATTTGATTGTTGCACATTGATGGTTGGACAGTCAGGTCAACTTTCACGGGTCTGATCCTACGGTTGATTTGGTGCTTGGGGTCGCAAGCGTCCAATTGAACTCAAGTCGAATATGACTTTGGCACCCCTGAACTATTCTATGCGCACATGCATGATTGAATACTGGCTGTTTGTTAACACGTGTGGCCTCGTATTTGATTGAATAGAAACAATATTTAAAGAAACCCTTACAAGGAAATGACGCCTCACCTTATATCTAGAAATTTTCCCTACTTATAAATAACTTATATGTTGTAACTTACTGGTGAATTTTCTATGCCAACCATCACTCTTGAGTACTATTTATAAAACTTACCCCTAATGATCCCTTATACCACTCACCTACTCACACATCTTTGTTAGATCATTTAACTGTTAACTATAATTTGTGGAAGTAAAAGGTGTGTGCAGCGCATCGGAGATGGAGATTGAGAAACCTTAATCAAAATTCGTACCTACTTATGATGCCATCACTTTAGAACTGATGTTGTAGTCTTCCATACCTTGCACCCTTCAAAGAAGCACCGAGATGGGAATAGAAGCTTTAGTCGTGTGTAGGATTGGGGACCTAACCTTGTTTTTATAATTGTTGAGGGTGAGGAGTTTGAAACCCATTGAAACTCCTCTCCTTTAGGCTCCACACAAATTTAGCATTCCTAGTCTAAACAAAACACTATGCATGTAACACGGTTGAAGTGCACCACCCCTACACGATTTTACATTAATCACCACCTTTGTGTGGCCCACTGGTATGCCTGATCACATTATCTAACCCTTAAAGAGATCTAGACCATTGATTAATTAGGCTCACTTTATAGAATTCTTACATTCTCCCACTTGGGGCACATTGATCAATGTCAAGGTTCAATTTTGAAAACATGGTTTATTATTAAAGAAAATATCTGAATGGTTAACCAATACAATTGTTGGATAATATGGGTAACACTTCTATAATCTGGTCCATCAAGACTTCTTGTACAGGATCGCGGTAGCCATCATAATATTTAATCTTGGCGAAGTGAGACTAAACATGGTCACAAATATTATCAGTCTTAATGACATAAATTAAGAAATAGCAAATGTGATATAAGGATTACACATGTAGTGTGATGATATGTGCCTATCCTTAAGAGGTCTAGGAGCTTTCAAATGTCTTCGATGAGACAAGACTTTAATTCTGCTTACTTAAAATAAATTGTGCATATATAAAGAGAAGCAGAAATTAACTTTATATCAAAATCATTAAAACTTTATAAATGATATCTCTTCAATGTCTACGAAAATAAAACACGCTCAACTCTCACTAACTAAATACATATGTGGGGTCAATGAGTCCCATGGATGTTACATGCTGCTGAAATGGCGTAATAGGGAGCCCTTTAGTGAGCTAATCCGAAATCATCTGCTTAAAATAAATTGCTCATATATAGAGAGAATCAGAAATTAACTTTATATCAGAATCATCAAAACTTCATAAATGAGATCTCTTCAATTTTTATGAAAATAAAATATGCTTAATTCCCACTAACTAATACATATATGAGGTCAATGTCTCTCATGAATGTTACATGCTTTTGAAATGGCGTGATTGAGAGCCCTATAGTGAGGGGATTTGCAATCATCTAGTTAGTACCGATGAACTCCACATTGTTTCGAATAAGAAACAAATGCATTCGATTTGGGAGAAATTATCTTATTCGAACATAACAAAGAGAGTATATGAAGAATAATCATTGTATTATTAATACTGAGTTCATTTACATCATTTAGTATCCCTTGATTCTAAGAAAGATCATTTGAAATACATAAATTGAAATTAACAAAGTTCTAATGTCGAATGTCGAATTCGACAGCATTTCGACAGTTGCTTCAGTCATCTCCTTAGGAGGAATGTTGTGCTGATACGATCATTCAACTTCTCCACTTTTTGTACTTGTCCCTTGTGCAAAAGGAGATCTTGGAGCAATGAAGATCGAACTGGATGATTTCGGCAGCATCTTGACCCTTTTTATAATTGGCCATATAATGACCCAATTGAGTGACCTGCACAAGAAGTTGTTAGTTGTGCGGCCCATGCAACCAATTTCTACTTCCCTTCTGACCTTTAGTCTTCCTTCAGAGCACTGCTACTCTTCCAAAATTCTTCTCTCTCAAATGAGAGGGGAAGTGGGGTATTTATAGGCCTCCACACGTGCGAACCCTCGATTATCATGCCATGGGGCCCACTTTGCATCAGATATGACCATTCATAATGATCCACTTCTGATCTTTGTTGTGCAACACGCGCAATGGTAGAAATCTGTTGCGTGATCCACACAACGGAGAAGTTACTTGCGTGATCTGCTCAATGGTGAAGTCAGTTGTGCGATCTGCTTAATGGAAGAAACTCATTGTTCAGTCCATTAGGTTTATTGCGCGATCCGCGTAACTCCTATTGGTTGTGCGACCTGCGCAACTACTAGATAAAGTGTTTGATCTCCTTCTTTCTTCCTGATCTCCCAACTCCCTTTTGATCTTCTACCCCTTCCATCTTTCTTTATTATTTTATGCTCCAACAGATGCCCCCTTGATCCATTCTTTGTTTTCTAGAATCAAAGTATTAGGATCAATTTTTTCAAATTTCTGGACTTCCTAAAGTCATTGCATGACCCGCGCAACGGGCACCCGAGTCTCGCACTCGACCTTATCCTCTATAAATAGTTAGTTGGACTTTAATTCTTCATGTTCCATTCTGTGACGAAACTCTGCTTCTCCGCTTTCTCCCCGCACAACCAATATCAGTTGCGCGAACCATGCAACATCTTTACGTTTGTGTAAGGAAATTTTGTATTACGCTGCCCGCGCAACTTAGGATTAGTTGCGCGACCTGTGCAACTGATACTTTGTCAATTTCTCAAACTTATCCAAATTTCTAAACTTCTTTATTTTACCATGGCCCGCACAAAAAGAACATATATCCTTGTCAATCCTCCCACTGATCAGCCTTCCCACCAAGAATTGCCAAACCCTACTATGTCTTTTCAAGCCGTGGAATCTCAAGCAATAGAATCTCCATCGTCTCTAGTCCAACCCTCGCGCAAGCGATTTAAAACAACTGCTATGCACCCTGCCTATATAAAAGAGCCAGTACTCCGCACCTTCAACTTCACTCAACGTATCGAAACACTACCATCCCCCATCCACAGAGCCATTGCAATGGGTGATCTTGAAAGACCTCCCAAACACGGTCGTGAATACAACTGGGAACAATGGTTGAACACAACAGCACACTATTAGAAAATCAGCCAAAAGCCTCCCTTTAGAGAAGATACTCCTCCCCCCTCTCGACTAAAGAAGAATCGCCGGAACAAAGCTCAAGAGTTTTAAGAGAAAATCAAGGAACACAATAGGAAGAAACTTCACAATTCTTGGGATTCAATCTGTGCAATCGAGGGTATCATAAAATTTGACAACCCCTACAAGCAAGGTATGATAGTGATCCCAGCTAGCATCCATCGCCACCACTCCATGTTGATTTGTGAGCCTAAGGACCATCTGAACGCAGAAAAATTAGCTTACACGGAGTCTTGGTCATTTAGGGAACTAAGATTATTGGAAGGCATTCTGCAGCCACCAAAACCAAGACAACAGATTGATGACATTTACTTTATGATTTTTCTTGTCCCATCCTACTATCTTCATAGCCTATATCCAACCTATTTTTACGAGAAACTCCAGCAATGTTTCAGCGATCGCCGCCTCATTTGGAGTCCGGAGGAATTCAGAACAAGGGGTCTCCTAACTCCCCGCAATTATTATTCTGAATGGGCCACGAAAATTCTAGCAAAATATGTGGGGACTTTGTCCAAGATTGACATCTTCACCACGATTGAATCAACATCATATCCTTTTTACAAGGAGTCCTCCATTTTGAAGGCTTTTCTCAACTATTAGTGCCCTTCTACCAATTCTTTCCACCTTCTCGAAGGCAAAATGAGCATTACACTCTGGGACATTCACAAGATCACCGGTCTGGCGATAACTGAAATATTCTTTGATGAATTTGTCCCCACCAATGAGGAGCTAGCCTTTGTTTCTTCGCCTGACCGCATCCCCTCCATCTCAGAATCAACTACCAAACTCTTTAAAGAGATTTTCAAATTTCCGAACATCCACAAAATTCACCTTATGCAATGGCTAGCCCATTTTAGCAGAGCTCTTTAGTAATTTCCTTCTTTTCAAATTAACGTTTCTATTGCATCCTAATACATAATCTCAATTTCACTTGCTTCTCCTTTCCTTCCAGGTTTAATGGTAACCACTCATGAGAGCTGGAACACCTTTGTAAGGGCATGAAAGATCGCACTGAGTACTCTGTCTATGGGGAGCTTGCAGCATTCATTGCTTACTAGCTAAGCATAGTGGTCTTCCCAAGCTCTAAGTCAGCAGATGCCATCCACCCTTCATTTTTTGTAGTAGTTGGTGCCATGGCTGAGGGAATCAAATATTCTCTTACTCCTCCCGTTCTATGCTCAATTTATAGAGGTTTTGGAGAGATTGCTTCTCACGTAAAAAGTCCATTTGTCGGCTTTGCTTCTACCTATATGCCATGGCATTACTTCCTTGGCTGGCTTGGTGTCTATTTCCCTTGGACCTTCAAAGTGCCAGAAAAAGCTTACGTCCATCCTTCTCATATTCCTCTTTGGTTTTTCTAAAAGAGAGCCATGGTAAAGAGGTCTTATGACTGGGCAAAAGATGCCATCTCCTCTGACGCCAAGATTAACTACTTTCTTTTCTATCTGCCTCGTTACACTACAGACATAAACAAATCAGAAACAGAATCACTCACCATAGGAGAAAGGGGATTCTTTCTGTCGATTAGATCATACAGTCTCCCATTGAGGGAGGGCACAGAATTCTAGAGAGAACCCTACTATCCTAGCTGCTTTACTCATCAATTCAGTTTCGATTAGGCAGTTCCAGAAGATTGTGGACTTGTAACTCGAAGAATGTGGAATTATGACATTGGCCTATTTAATTGGGCAATGGTTTGGAAGTAACTGTTAGGCCAAGCCAATTCTTCTTTCATCATCCCAGGCTACAATCGTACTCCTTGGGCTTTATATAACTATATGAGATGGTGGGTTCACTAATCATATCTGGTAAGGAAAGGTCTGGCAGTAACTAGGCCTATATGGCTTCCACCTCCCAGGCTCAAGGGTCGCACAATTGAAGAGGATGTAGGTTTCATAGTAGAGACCAGTCATGCCCTTTTTGCTGGCCATCACTGTATCAAAATATCTATAGATGAACCTATCCATGAGAAGAAGCCTAACAATACTCTCAAAGGGTGGATAGCCTATGGTGACATTCGTGAGTTTGAAAAAATTCCTCTCCACCATTTAAGAAGAGAAGAAGTCACAGAAGCTGCTTCCCCTCCGCCAGAGAATGTTACCAATCTTCAAGACCAGCCAACTTCTTCTACTCAGCCTCAACATCAGTCAACCTCTCCTCCAGCCCCCAGGACTGTCCATCCTAATCCTTCTTCGCCAATGACTCGATCACGACTGTGTGCTCAATCTTCTCCTCAAGAAGGAACCATAGCCTCTGCCTCCCCGGTCTTAGCCAGTGTAGATCCTCAACCGAAAAACAACCAGTCTCTTCCTTCTAAAGGGAAACAAGTTATTATTGAAGAATCAAGCGAAGAAGATTTTGACAGTGAAGGTTCCACTTCTTAATCTGGAAATACTGTTTCAGATGAAAACGAGGTGGAAGGAGAGAATCAAGATGACGACTATGAGGAAGGGGGATTTGATATTAGCGGTGAGGAGGATATTATTGCAAAAGATGTCCCTGCCGATGAAGGATATATCATCCCAACTTCCAAGGCTATTCCTACAAAGACTTCTCTCATTGCGAGGGAAGAAGAAGACGGACCCCTCGACTATGGGGAATATGGTTATTCACCATGTAAGAAAACCTTACTATTTTTGTTTACTTTTATTCTTTTCTCCTTTCCCATCTTACATATTTTATTTCAGGTGATCATGTTATCAATACGGAGCCAAATAGTACTTCCCCCATAGATATACCTCCCATCGCACCAACAGCTTCCCCAAGATTCTCGATGCCTCCACGGGCAGTGGCACGTGAAATTGCTTTTTCGATGGAATCAACTGATCTACCAACTCCCATCACTGTTGATTAGAGTACTGAAGCTAGGGCTCCATCTTTTGCTGAGATGGTGGAACCTAATCCCCCTCTTATTAGAGAGACACAACTGCTCACTGTTCTAGTACCAGCAGAAGGTATATCTTTTTTCTCATTCATATTGTCCATATTATCTGCACTTACAATTTTTCTATAACTTTATATTTCTTATTTCTTAATAGGGAACTTACCTCAAAGTGGCACGACAAGTTCTAGCTCTATTGGGACTTCATCAAATGTGCTATCCTTTGAGAAGACTTCTGCATATAAATTGGCATTAATCAGGAATTTCATATTAGTTATTGTTGAGATGTTCAAAGATCCTGATCAACAATCAGATTTGGTTGTCGCTTTAGATGTTTTGGATGGTACTTCATGGATGGCTAAAGTCAATGTTTCTTCTGTACGCGATGCTCTCCTAAGATTCCATAATTCGATAACTGTTCTATCATTAGCTGAAACTACGATTGTCCCGCCTGAAATTTTAGAGTATAGGAAGCAACTTGCGTACTTTAAGGAGAAAGTTTCTCAGATTGCTCCCATTGTCTCTTGCCACGCCCAAGAACAATTATCATTGGAAGAGAAAATGAAGACTTTTACTGATAACAAGACGGCTATTCAGAATCGTATTACTCTTTTGAAGCAAGAAATCGCCCAGTTGGAGAAGCAAAGTTTGGAAGAAGATCTGAACATTGAAAGAGTACAAGAAAAGATATAGTGCAGCCTTCATTCTGTGGACTCTGAAAGATCTGAATTGGCTAAGAATGAAGAACTAATTGCCTCTTTGGAAGAAAAGCTAGCTGGTATCCCGAATCCTACCAGAATTATTTCAAATGCCTGACTGGAACATACAGCTGCTCAAGTTAATCTTCAAGAAAATTTACAACAATACTTAGCAGCATTAGGTATTACAGGAGAACTATGAGATGTAAAACTTTGATATTTTCTCTTTTGTTACTATAAGTACTTTTAGAATTGCAAGTTATACAAGTATCTCATGATATTTTTGATAATGATGCTCTTGTCTTGTTTACGTGATGTTTTGATTGATGTGTTATGATTGATGTATTATGCCTCTTCCTTTTTTAATATCCTCTTATGACTTGTTACTAAGGGTTCTCCTATATGATTCTCGTCTTAATTGGCGGTGCTAGGTTTCAATTTAGTTAGATAATCATACACAGTTTAAGCTCTTAAGTAGTGGAGCCACACAGTTTTTTAACTCTTGAGTAGTGGAGTCGGGTCTCATGTGATGGTCTCTGTAACTCTTAAGAGTTCACTAGACTTCTCACAGCCTAGTGAGTTCACCAACCGCGATCCATCAGATGGGTCCAGTGAAGCTATCAGGGCCGTGAACTCGAGTGGATTTACGCACAGGGTTGGCCGCAGTAACTCTCTAGAGTTCACAGGGCTCGCAAGGTGACCTTTGGGGTACCAAATCTAAGGCCGTCAGTCCATCAATGAGTAGGTTTAGGCTCTTTCTTATGACTTAATACTGAAATCAAGCCAGAGATTTGGGGGGTCTTACACATGGTTGGCCTATCTATGGATATGGCCAAAGAGCTCACACTGCAGCCCGCGTTTTCTTCACCTACAAGGTCAGACCCATTCACGGGAGGGCATTTTCATTCGTTCCCCGTGATGCTGTCAGAAAGCTATATATGCATCATTGGTCTCACGCGTGACTGGCCGTTGGGCCTTTTTGGCCTTTTAGGGCTTTTTAGTCGCTGGCTCCATCCGCTGCCTGCATGGGTATGCATATGATGGCCTTCACAGGCTTTTTAGGGCCACTGGCTTCAACTGTTGCCCGAATGACGAAAATGATAGGTCTTATGTGTAGCTGGCCATTTTTGTTTTTAGGGCTTAGCTAGACTACCTTAAAAGATAATGGTAGGTGGCCATTATTGTCGTGAAAATGATAGACATCTTTAACTGAGATTGATACGTCACCACTTCGGCTAATATCTTCAACGATATTCATATGTGTTGTTCATAATACATCAGCTGGTGATGATACCAATTTCAACAAAATTGTGTAGAGCTCACTTGATGATGATAATGATGGTCACTTTTTTTTTGTAACACTTGTTGGTACATAGTCTTGATGTGCTCGTAAATTTCTTCTTTATTCATTCATCTGATAGTACATAGCCATGGTCTTGTTTATTCTTGCCCCCTTTTGATACAGAATCATTATTCTGATAATATTCTGGATCAAAATCAATAGTATCTTCAGGGACGATATCTTTTGATGAAGCGAGCATTAACCAATATACTGATACTGTGTCCATCTTAATCTATGACTCTGTATGCTCCATTGGAGTATACTTCTTTTATTATGTACGGCCCATCCCATTTGGGCTCGAATTTGCCCCCTGTTCTGTGAGTGACCACTATAGGTCTTTTCAACATCAGCACTATATCCCCTTTTTTGAAAGAGCGATACTTGACTCGTTTATCAAAGGCGGCCGATATCCTTGCCTGATACAATTGCAATCGTTGTTGGGTTGCTAGGCATTTCTCATCAAGCAAATCTAGCTCCTTCAGCCTTATTTTTACATTTTCATCAACTATAATGGACTGATGTATTGCCACTCTAAGTGATGCTACTTGTATTTCAATCGGGATCACTGCTTCTATACCATAAACCAGCGAGTACGATGTTGCTCTTGTTGTTGTTCGGTAGGTAGTTTTATATGCCCATAATGCTTCTTGTAACCTTTCATCCCAATCACGCTTATTTTCTTTCACTGTTTTCTTCAGTATTTTGACTATCGTTTTATTAAATGCCTCTGCTAATCCATTGGTCGGTGGATAGTAAGGTGTTGAAAACGAATGATGAATGCTGAATTTCTGACATAGCTTCTCCATGCCTTTGTTTTTGAAAGGGGTACCATTATCTGTGACAATTTTCTTCGGAATACCATGGCTGTATATTATTGCGTGCCGAATGAAATTAACCACATCTTTCTCTTTGACATTGCACAATGCAATTGCTTCTGTCCATTTGGAGAAGTAATTTGTCGCTGCCAAGATATACTATTTTCCTTTGGACGAAGGCGGATTTATAGGACCAATAACGTCAAGCCCCCAGGCAGAGAAAGGCCAAGAGGTGACTGATTGATGTAGGTCTTTTGGAGAAATATGTATAACATCTCCGTAAATCTGACATTCATGACATTGCTTCGCATAATCTATCAAATCTTTGAACATGGTAGGCCAATAATACCTCATTCGATGTATTTGATGAAATAAATTTCGTCTAGCTTGATGTGCCCCATATTCTCCAGAGTGTGCCTCTCGCAACATCTGGCCTGCTTCTCGTTCATCTAGGCAACGTAGTAGTATCCCATTGTAAAATCTTCTATATAGTACTTCACTACATATGATGAATCTGCTCGATCTTTGCTTGATTTGCTATCTCCGCGCTGGATCTTCTGGCAAGATATCATATTTAAGATAATCTATGAAAGGTTGACGCCAATCATCTGTCGTTACCTCTAAACACAATATAAGAAGTGTCTCAACAATTTTATCGATGACCACTGAAGATGGTAAAAATCTTCTTTCTTCTATAGTCACTTGGAGAGGGCTTCAATTTGGGCAGGACAGAGCCGCTACCAAGCTGGCCAAAGCATCTGCTCTTGCATTTTCAGACCGTGGTATATGCTTGATTTCGACATGATAGAACTGCTCTAGCAACTACTGTGCTTTTCGACAGTATGACAAAAGCTCTTACTTTCTTATCTCGAATTCAGTCGTCAAATGATTTATGATCAATTTAGAATCCTCGAAGATATGCAGCGTTTTTATCTTCATTTCTTGAGCCATTTACATTTCGATGATGAGGCTCTATATTAGGCCTCATTGTTTGCGCATGTTGTTCCCAATGTGAAGGAATAAGGCAACAAGTCACCTTGAGGAGTAATGAATATCACTCCTGCCCCTGCTCCTAATACTCGAGAAGCGCCGTCAAAATACATCTTCCATGGGCTTTGCGATTCGGTCAACATAACCCGTTCATCGGGAAAATCATCACTGATGGCCTCACACTCTGCTACGGGGTGTGCTGGAAGGAAGTCCGCCACTGCTTGCCCTTTTACCACTTTTGCCGGCTCATTCGTAATAGTATATTCTGAAAGTAACAGCATCCATTTGGCCAACCTCCCAGATAACATCAGGATTGTCATCAAAAACTTTATCGGATATGCTCTTGAGATCAAAGTTATGTCATAGGAGAGGCAATAATGTCTCAATTTCTGTATTGCGAATATCAGCACCAGACATTCTTTCTCGATTGGAGAGTAGTTGCATTCTACACCCATCAGAGTTCTGCTTAAATAATAAAGAGCGGTCTCTTTCCCGGATTCATTCACCTGTGCCAACAAAGCTCCTAAAGAAATCTCAATTGCAGATATATACAAAATAAGCGGTTTCCCTTTTATTGGAGCTGTCAGTACCAGCGACTGTTTCAGCAATTCCTTTATCGAATCAAATGCGTTCTGACAGGCTTGGTCCCATACAAACTCTACGCCTTTCTTCATCAAATGAGAAAATGGCTGACATCTCCCTGCCAGATTTAAAATGAAACGACGAATGTACACCAGCTTTCCTTACAAAATTTCAATTCTTTTAATGTCTTTGGTGGCGACATATTTTGAATGGCTCTAACTTTCCTTGGATCGATCTCAATGCCCCTATGTCAAATAACAAAACTAAGAAATTTACCTGAAGACACCCCAAATGCACATTTAGCTGGATTCATCTTCAACTGTTTCTTTCTGAGTCGATGGAAAATCGATACCAAATGTTCGCGATGCTCTTGATGATCTCCTGACCTGACTACCAAGTCATCAACATAATACTTAACATGTTTGTGTATCATGTCATGGAAGATATTATGCATTGCCTTCTGATATGTCGCCCTGGCATTTTTAAGACCAAATGGCATAACTTTATAATAATAAATCCCCAGCGAAGTTCTAAACGCTGTTGCTTCTTCATCTTCAGGTGCTATCCTAATTTTATTATAACTAACCGTCCATGAAGGACATGATAGCATACTGAGTCGTACTGCCAATCAGAAATTCGGTTATCGGGAGAGAAAAATCATCTTTCGGACAGGCTTCATTCAGATCTCTGAAGTTAACGCACACCCTGACTTGTCTATTTTTGTTTTTCACTGGGACAATGTTTGATAACCATTTGGGATACTTGACCTCCCTGATAAACCCAAATTTTATCAGCTTGTTGTTCACTTCTTCTTCTATTAGGGGAACCAAGTCCAGATGAAATCGCCTTTGCACTTGTTTAACCGACCTTTTCTCCTTATAAATATTTAATTGGTGCATTGCTACTAAAGGTTCCAAACCTGGCATCTCTGCATATGTCCAGGCGAAGATGTCTCTATTTTCTTTGAGAAGTTGGACATATTTCTCAGCTTCCTGTTCAGAAAGACCAGTACTGACGAATGTTTTCCTTGGTTCTTCCTCCGTGCCCAAGTTTACTTCTCGTAAACTATTTATCGTTGGCTGCCCCCCGTCTTCCATTTGCTTTGGAGCCATTTCAGGATGCTCGACTATTTTAGGATCTTCTTCTAATAACTACTCAGTTGTAACCATGTTCACTGATGATTCCGCCCCCAATCCTTGAAATTTTTCTCGCTTTTCCTGACCAACCCCAATAGGAATTTGAATTCCTCTCTCATGATTCAGGCTGGTGGGTTCTTCGTAATCAAAACCTATATTTCTCATGATTTTCTTGCTCGTCGAGATATATTTTTTAAGATCTTGCAGTGTCAGCTTACCGCAGTACTCATTATTCTTGGCCTCTTCCCCTGTCTTTACTTCCGCTGGGGCGTAAAATTATATTGGTTCCGGGTATTTTACGCTAGCCTTGACCTGAAATCTTCCCGGAACAGCCGAAAATGGCTTATTTCTTTCAACATATGGCAACGACACTATATAATTGGACTATAAAATTTTTGACTATTCAGCTGATAACAAGGTTAGTGGTGGTTGCCCTGGTTGTCTCAAATGTTTCGGCTCAAAATAGAATTTCTTCTTTCTGCAGCTCTAGATGATTCTACCCTTTCTATTTCTTCCTTTATCACCTTTACTTGAATGTCCTTTAGGACTTTGCTTTCATCATTCTTTCTTTCTTCTTTAGCGAACCCCTTAAAATAACTGACATCTGTAAAGAAGGCCTTAGCTTCTGTATAGGGCTTCACATCAGCCATTACTTTATACTATGTCCCATCTTTATAGTATTTGAAGCATGGATGCAAAGTAGAGGGTACAATGCTGTACTAATGTATCCATGGCCTTCCTAGGAGAAGATTGTATATCGTCATTGCATTTATGATATGGCACACGACATCAGTAGTTAGCTTTCCTATTTCCAATGTCACTATAATTTTTTCGAGTGCACGTTGCCCATCTTGATTGAAGTTCTGTATCATCATCCCATTAGGGCGTAGATCAGAATGACGATAACCCAATTTACTCAACATTAAAAGTGATAGAGGTTCACCGTAGACCCATTATCTATCATAATCCATTTAACCTTCTTTCCATGGATATGGCCTTCTATCATTAGCGGCCTGTTATGCCCTATATCACAGATCAAATCATCATCGGAGAAGGAAACGACTAACAGGAAGTCTTCTTGCTCTTCATATTCTTTGTGTTCCATCTCTGTTAACAAGGTTTCTCTGACATCGTAATTGGATAATGCCTGAACCAAGCTCTGCCGAAATTCTTCTGACAACTTAAGCGCGTCATAGACGCTTAATCGAGCCGGTATGCCCTTCAAATGACTTACTACATCATAGGTCACTTTTGCTGTCTCATTCTTCTTTTCTTTCTCATCATCGTCACTCTACCTTTCAACGACTTCTTTTCTTATAATTCCTGTTTTCTGCTTCGTAGGGTTGGTATCTTCTTTCCTAATCATAGTGTAATTACTGCTACTTTTTTTTGTCGTCTTACAGCTTTCTTTCACTTTCATCTCTTTTGCTTTTTCTCGAATTGTGAGCATATTCACTGTTGCCATTGTGCCCTTTTCTTTTTCTTTTCCAATCACTATTTCACCTCTATCTATCATTCGTTGTATTATACATTTCAACGTGTAATAATTGTCCATTGGATGTCCCACCAAGTGATGATAGTGGCAAAAATCTCTTTCTCTTGTTCTTTGCACATCTTCAGCACGTTTGGGTTCTAGTAATTCTATCATTCTAGCTTTTAACAATTGGTTCTTCATAGGAACAACATCTTCTCTATTGAATGCAAACCCTTCATGATAATTGAGCATTTTGGGCATTTTTCCACTGTATTTGTTTCTTGGCTGATTCAATTCTTCTTTCCGTCCCCGCCTTTGATCTCTCGAGTCTCTTGTATCTTTGCTTCTCTTTTCACGATCGACGGTATTTGCGGCTATCTTGCTAGGTGCTCTCCTGGCTGTCTCATAATGAAACGCTGGCATCTTCCGAGTCATCAACTCTAAAGCATGAGCCTTAGTGGCTAGGTCACGAAAAGTTCTGATATCGGCGCTGGTAAGTCCAAACGCAATTCCCGTCTCCATGGAGTTCAGACACATCTTGACATGTTCCTTTTCTTCCAACAACTGCCTACAGGAGGCTCCCAATGTCTTCCATTTATCTATAAACTTTTCTACCAGTTCCCCCTTTCTTTGCCGCACGGAAGCCAATTTCTTAATGCTAACATCACGCTCTGAAGAGAAGAAGTTTGACATGAAGACGTCCTGCATTTGTTCCCAAGTACGTATCGATCCCGGGGCTAGGCTGGAATACCATTGGAATGCTTTATTTGTTAGAGATGATCTAAACAATCTCAAACAATACTGCGGTATTGTAGAAAAATTCCCCATAGTAATAAAGTGCATTAAGTGCTCCTCCGGTGACCCTTCTCCATTAAATTTCTGAAAATATGGATATTTGAAGTTGGCTAGGAATGGGATGTCTTCTACCTCTCTTGAATACGGTGTTCGGTATCTGAAACGGCCAGTATTCTCACGCTCTCTCTCTCTACTCTAACAGCTTCTTCGATGACGTGTCTCACCTTGTCTTGTGTCATGGTTCTCGCTGCTGGGATAGACCCCAGTGATCCTGCCCCCTGTGGTTAAAAGCCCTCGAGTTGGTTTTCTTGTCCATTCACTTTGCCCATCATCGGGGGAGCCGCTATCTGGGCTACATTATGTGCAAGAGTCGCTAAAGCTTCTCTGATATTTCTGCACTCTTCCATTAGTTCCCTTTATGCTTCTGCTATTTCATTCATATGATCCTCCGTAGTTGGCATACTGTCTGGGTTTGTTCCGACCATATATATTGCGGCTTTTTCGCTCTTCGACGAAGCTGTAGTTGGAGTGGGGTGGGAATATGTTGACATAATGGGACTTACGAAGAGAGGGGAGGGCGGAGTTTCATTCGACTTCTCTGCGCTCCCATTGCCATTGATCGATTGGGGCAATACAGACATTGGTAAACTTGCTAGTAATGCCTTACCTTTCTGCTCTTTTGTCCATTTGGCTATTGGGACAACCAGAGCGAAGAAGTCACGCGACGTTAGCTGCGGAACTGTTCACCTGGGATATATCGCAGGAGGGGTGAGTTCAGGATTCCTCCTAGCAGCATTACGTGTTATTGGTCCGCTAACTCTGGACGAAGGCGGATTCATTCTGTGGCTTCTTGTATTTCATGCTCTCGCCCTGTAAGACATTACAACAGTCCAATCCTTATCACCTTCCGGTGCTTGAGGCGAGGGAGATACAACTCCGGCTATTGCTCAGGTCAGGTTACTTTTGCTTGTAGAAAGTCGAGTCATATGTTCCAGAGGTTGGTTCGGTGCATATTCTATCACGAATCCGGTCGCAGTGAAACTGAAGCCTACTTTCCTTGCAGAAATTGTCATTGGTTGTAATTTGTAGTTGGATTCCTTCAGATATAACATATAATTATAGTCAGTACTTGAAGAATCAAATAATCTATCTTAGAGATGAAGGAGAGGATGTTCCCACTAAGAGTCGCCATTTTGGCGTCGAAAGATGCCAAACTACAATGAAAGTTCTATAATATTCTCAATGTTAGTATTGAAATAATAAGATAGAAATCCCCAGTAGAGTCACCATTTTGTTTCAAACAAGAAACAAATGTATCAATTTGGGGGAAATTATCTTATTCGAACATAACAAAGAGAGTATATGAAGAACAATCATCGTATTATTAATACTGAGTTCATTTACATCATTTAGTATCCCTTGATTCTAAGAAAGATCATTTGAAATACATAAATTGAAATTAATAAAGTTTGAATGTCGAATCTTGAATTCGGCAGCATTTCGACAATTACTTCAGTCATCTCCTTAGGAGGAATGTTGTGTTGATTCGATCACTCAACTTCTCCCCTTTTTGTGCTTGTCCCTTGTGCAAAAGGAGAGCTTGGAGCAATGAAGATTGAACTGGATGATTTCGGCATCATCTTGACCCTTTTTATAATTGGCCATATAATGACCTGGTTACGCGACCCGTGCAACAAGTTGTTAGTTGTGCGGCCCGCCCACCCAATTTCTGACTTCCCTTCTAACCTTCAGTCTTCCTTCAGAGCTCTGCTCCTCTTCCAATATTCTTCTCCCTCAAATGAGAGGGGAAGTAGGGTATTTATAGGCCTCCACACGTGCGAACCCTCAATTATTGTGCCATGAGGCCCACTTTGCATCAGATCTGACTGTTCATAACCATCCACTTCTGATCTTTATTACGCAACATGTGCAATGGTAGAAATCTGTTGTGCGATCCGTGCAACGGAGAAGTTACTTGCATGATCCGCTCAATGGAAGAAACTCGTTGTTCAGTCCATTAGGTTTATTGTGTGATCCGCGCAACTCCTACTGGTTGTGCGACCCGCGCAACTACTAGATAAAGTGTTTTGATCTCCTTCTTTCTTCCTAATCTCCCAACTCCCTTTTGATCTTCTACCCCTTCAATCTTTCTTTATTATTTTATGCTCCAACACACATACACTAGAAGATTTTGGATTATTTCGTTTATAACAAGATACTTGATGTCGATATGCTTCGACCTTGATGAATATTTGTTGTTGCTAGAGAATGAAACCGCAACTAAATTATCATAAAAAGATTTTCAGTGGTTTTGGGATATTCTCTAATAACTGCGAACTTGAGAAGTAACAATGTAACCATAATGCTTGATTTGATGCTTCATTACAAGCAATGAATTTAACTTCCATGGTGGATGAGATTGTCATCGACTGTTTCATACTTTTTCAAGACACAACCCCACAACCATCATGAAGATGTAGCCTAAGGTGGATTTCTTTGTATCAACACAGCTAGCATAATATGCGTCTGAGAATCGAACTAACTTTAAATGATCATACCTTCTGTATGTGAGTTTGAAGTCCTTTGTGCTTTGCAGGTAACATAACACCTTCTTTGCAGCTATCCAATGCTGCATTCCTATATTAAAAAGATACATGCCAACATTCTAACTACAAAAGTAATGTCTATTCATGTACAAACTTGAGCATACATGACTCTTCCTATTACTAATGTGTACAAAAAATTCTTCATTTGATTCTTTTCCAAATCATTATTAGGACACTAGAAAAGGATGAATTTATCATTTTTTATACAATGGGTGATTGTCCAGGAGTACAATTTTACATGTCATACATTTTGAGTACCCTATTAATATATGCACTCTATGACAGGCTAAGCAGTTTGCGTGATCTGTCACGACATATCTCAATGCTAATGACATAAGATGCATCACTAAGATCCTTCATCTCAAATATTTGAGATTGTAATTTCTTTCCATCACTCATCATCCTAATATCACTGCTAGCTATCAAAATGTCATCAACATATAAAATTAATATGACAAATTGCTCCTACTCATCTTGATGTAGATACACTCATTTGCAATATTTTCTACAAAATCATATGAGGAAATCACTTCATATACTTAAGGTACCACTGTCGTGATGCTTGTTTTAACCCATAGAAGAACTTCTCGAGTTTACAAATCATATGTTCGGATACATCGACTGCAAAACCTTTATGTTGTGACATGTATACATTCCCATATACATCTCCATTAAGAAACACAATCTTTACATCTTTCTGATATATCTTCAAATCCATATGAGCCACAAGAGCCATTATGATCCTGAATGAGTCTTTCTTAGATATTGGTGAGAAAGACTTCTTAAAATCAATGCCTTCATGTTGGTTAAAACCCTTGGCAAAAAGTCTGGCTTTATATCTTTCAACATTACCATTGGAGTTCCATTTAGTTTTAATTACTCATTTATAACCAATCGACTTTATTTATTGCAGCAACTTAACAAAATCCCAAACCTTATTGTCCTTTATGGATTTTAACTCATCCTTCACATCATTAATTCATTGAGAGGGGTTAGTACTTTGTTTATCTTGTATAAAGATTCAAGATCCTTTTTCTACTCATATGTTAAACTCGTGCTCGTATAGGTATACGATGTAATTGTCTGAAATCCTAGGCCTCATCTCTCCTTTAGATTTCTTAATGGCTCACCCTCTTGAGTGTAAATTTGATTTCCTTCCTCAGTGGGTTGTATATGAGGTTCACCATAGTGATCTGCAGTGATTACTGACTCAACTATAGAATTTTCCCCCATGTGACCAGAAGTGGCCATGACGGGAGTCATAGTCTACTCTTCCTAAAAGATAAAATTTCTAGTATTCGTACTCTTACTATTTTCAGTATCCTCAATAAATCTAGCATTCTCAGTCTCAATAATCCTAATGGAGTGGGAAAGACAATAGAATCGAAAACCTTTTGACTTTTCTGGCTATCTTATGAAGAAACAACTTATGGTTCTGCAATCAAGCTTTCTTTCATGTTGGTTATAAACTTTGGCGTTAGCAATACATCCCCAAATGTGTAAATATCGGAGAATTACTTTTCTCCCATTCCACAACTCAAAAGGGATTTTACTTACAACCTTACTGGGGACCTTGTTAAAGATATGAACTACAATTATAATCGCATCACCTCATAGAGATTTCGACAATGTTAAAATGCTTATTATACTACACACTATATCCTTTTAGCCACACCATTCTACTCTGAAGTCCCAAGCATGGTGTACTTGATGACAATGTCATAATCTTGTAGGTATCTAGCGAAGGGTCCAGGATTGCAACTTGATTCGTTATATTTGTCATAGTATTTGTTTCAAACAAGAAACAAATGCATTCAATTTTAGGAGTTCAAATATAACAGTGAGAGTGTATCAAGGACAATCATCGTATTATTAATATTGAGTTCGTTTATATCCCCGGGTATCCCTTGATTCTGAGATAGATTATTTAGAATACAAGAAATTGACAGAGTTTGAATAGTGAATATGAATATCAAATCCGGCATCACTTCGACTTGTGATTTGGTATCTCTTTAAGAGGAATATTGTGCGGATTCGATCATCTGATTTCTCTTTTTGAAGCTTGTACAAAAGAAGAACTGGAGCCTAATCATTTTGGCATCATTTTGACCCCTATCATTACTGATTGCATGGCAGTCTGGTTGCACGGACCCGCGCAACTGATATGGGCTTCTCTTCAGTCCTACCTTCAATCTTCTCTGTAGCTCTGCACTTCTTCCAAAATCTTCAATCACCCCAAATGAGAAGGGGAGGGGGGTATTTATAGGCCTTCACACGTGCGAATCCTCGATCTTCGTGCCATGGGACCCACCTTTCATCAGATCTAATCATTCATGAACAATATGTCCCGAAATCCTTTACGCCAAACCGCGCAACTGGTATCACTGTTTGCGTGGACCTGCACAACCGATATGGTTTGCTCGAACCCGCCCAACCCCTTAAAGACACATCTTTCTTTCATCTTTTGTTTCTCCTTTTTTCTTTTTAATACTAATTTTTTCAATCTTCAATCTTTTTTCTTCTTTTTATGCCTCAATAGATGCCCCCTTGATCCTTTCTTTGCTCTTCAGAATAAAAAAATCAGGATCAATCACCCCTTCAACTTTGAAACGGTTTACGGGGTCCCACACAACCGACGCCTGTGTACCGTGCTCAGCGTCATTCACTATAAATACCTCAAACTTCCAATCATTCTCCACTTGTTGCACCTGTAACGAACCTCTGCCCTTCCGCTTTTCCTCCGCACAACCAATTTTGTTTGCGCGAACCCGTGCAATAGTTCTCCTATTCGCATAAGGCTTCTGGTCGTTGCGCTGCTCCGCACAACGGACTTTGATTACACAAGTCCGTGTAACCGACACTTAGAAAAATTTCCAGACTTTAATTTTTTCTTTTTTAAATATCTTCAGAACTTGAACCTTTCTCATCATGGCCTACATTAAGTGAACATATCGTGTCATTAACCCCTCTACCGCACAACCTTCTCACCAAGATCTGCCAAATATGTCCTCTTTTCACACCTCCAATCCTTCTCCATCCCCTGATCAGTCACAACCAAAATGCATGAAGACCACCACCCAACACCCAGCTTATATTAAGGAGCCTGTGCTCTCGACTTTTGGTTTCTCTAATCATATCTCCTCACTACCGTCTCCCATCCATCGAGCGATTTCAATGGGCGACATTGAACGACCTTCGAGACATGGTTGTAATTACGATTGGGTGGAATGGTTAAAATCAACCGTCCATATACCTATTGACAGCCAAAGACCTCCTGCCTGAGAAGATATGCTTCCAGCATCTCGGTCAAAGAAAACTCACCGCAATAAGGCTGAGGAATTTTAAGAGAAGATATGGGAGCATAATAAAAAGAAGCTCCCTAATTCGTGGGAAATGATCAGGGTAATCAAAGGCATCATGAAGTTCAACAACCCGTATTCAGAGGGTATGATTGTGATTCCTCTTAGCCTTCACCGCCACCAACTTATGCTCAACTGCCAGCCATCAGATCATAGGGATGGAGAGAGATTGATGTATACTTCTTCTTGGGTGTTGAAAGAATCGCGCATCCTTAAGGGGATCTTGGTAAGACACAAGTTGCGACAACAAATCGGCGACGTTCACCCAATGAACTTCCTCGTCCCATCTCACGATCCCTACAGCTTATTCCCCACATATTTCTATAAGATGATCCAACCGCGTTTCCGAGATCGCGAATCGCTCTGGGGACCAGAAGAATTTCAGACCAGGGGCCTCTTGATTTCATGCCGCTACTATTCAGATTGGGTAGAGGCTATCTTGATAAAACACGTGAAGATGTTGATCAAGGTTGGCTTGTATAACGCCATAGAAGTTACGTCCCTGTACTTCTACAAAGAACTGACTGTGATAAAAGGTTTTCTTGACTATTGGTCTCCCAACACCAACTCTTTCCATTTGCCAGTGGGTGAGATGAGCATTACGCTCTGGGATCTCCACCAAATCGCGGGCCTTCCATTAACAGGGAAATTCTATGATGAGTTTGTCCCGACCAATGAGGAGTTCGCATTCATTTCCTCACCTGATCAGAAGCCTTCCATTTCAGAAACCACTATAGAACTCTTCAAGGAAATGTTGAAATTTCCAAATGTCCACAAGATCTCTCCTCTGTAGTGGCTTTCACACTTTTCCAGGGCCCTTAGGTAATTTTGAGTCCATAAATCAACTGCTTTCTTCAATTGCACCTTTTCTTACCCACTTTTTACTTCTCTTGCAGATTCCGCGATTGTCATTCTTCGGAGTTAACGAAACTTCGTGCTAACATTAAAGAGTGGGCAAAGTATAGTCTATATGGAGAGCTCGCGGCCTTCTTAGTTTATTGGCTAAGCATCATGGTACTCCTAAGTTCGAAATGGGCAGATGTTATTCGCCCCACGGTCTTTGTTGTTGCTGGTGCTCTATCGGAAGGCCAAAAACATTCGCTTGCACCTCCAGTCTTATGCTCTATTTATAGAGCTCTCAGAGAGATAGCCACACATGTAAAAAACCCTACTATTAGAGCTTCTTTGACATATACTCCATGGCATTATATCACTGGCTGGATGGGGGTCTACTTTCCTTGGACTTTTAAAGCTCCAGAGAAGGCATACATTCATCCTTCGCATCTTCCACTCTGGTTCTTTCAGCAAAGGGCTATGGCAAAAAGATCATACAACTGGGTATCCAACAAGATTCTGCCTGCTGATCAGATTGATTTCTTTCAATTATGCCTTTATCGCTATATAGAGGATACTAATATGGTAGATACCGCGACACTCACTGTAGGGGAAAGAGCATTTTTCCTCTCCATATGATCTTGTAGCTTGCCACTGCGGGAGGGAACAGAGTTTTGGAGAGAGCCATACTATCCCAGTCGCTTCACTCATCAGTTCAGTTTTAGACTGTGGATTACTTACCAGGAGAATGCATTTCTATGGCACTAGCCCTTGTAATTGGGCTATAGTATGGAAACAGCTACTAGGCAATCGCGTCAATTCCACTTTCATAATCCCAGGCTATGATTGTGTAGTTCAAACTTTTTATAGTTGGATGCGATGGTGGGATCACCAATCATATTTGGGTAACAATCATTTGTTAGTAGACGAACCCATCTGGCTTTCCCTACCCAGGCTGAGAGGTAGGAAGCTTGAAGATGGAATTGGCTATATACCGGAGAAGAGTCACGCACCTTTTCACAACCAGATTTGCAGACGAATATCTTTAGAAGATTCAATCTATGAAAAGAAGGCCATCAATACCTTGGGAGGTTGGATTGCACATGGGGTTGTTGCAAAATTTAAAAAAGTTCCTCGTGACTTCACTAACCAGGCTGCAAATGATGTTTAAGGAACATCTTCTCCCATTCCGGCAGACACTGCTGCAGATCGAGATGAACCGGCTCCTTCTTCATAGCCTACTACTCCTAACTCATCTTCTCCTATGACTAGGTCTCGGACGCGCTTGCAAGCTTCGCCGTCTATTCCTCAAGAAGGGGGTAGCCGAGCTTCTCCATCTTCTTCAGTCCCGGTTAATAAAGATTCTCAACCAGGAGGTATCCGGGCCTCTCCCTCTAAAGGGAAGCAGGTTATGATTGAAGAAGTAGATGCAGAAGACTCAGAGGATGCAGGTTTAGCCTCTTCATCTAAAGGCACCAATTCTGCTGAGTATGAAGAAGCTGAAGATGATGAAAATGATGACTTTGAGGAGGGAGAGGTTGACATCGATGGCGAGGAAGATTTCGTTGCAGAAGGTACTTCTATTGATGAAGAACATCTCCCGCCAACCTCTGAAGCTCTTCCCAGTACCAATATTCCTACAAAGACCCCTGCAGTGATAGAGGAGGAAGAAGATGAGCCTCTTAGTTACGGAGAATATGGATATTCATCAAGTAAGGAATTTTTTCTTTCTTTTTTTACAATTATATATATATATATATATATTGCAATAGTTATCTCATTATTATTGTTATATTTTTATTTTAAGTGCTCATATTGTCAATGCTAGGACGGGTGATACTCCCCCTGCGGATCTTCCTCCGACTGCACCAGTGGTTTCACCGAGGGTCCCTCTGGCTACTTTGGTAGCACTAAAGGCGGTAGCTCATGAAATCACTTTTCAGGTAGAGACCACTGACCTACCAACTCCGACTACTAGAGATTCGAGCATGGAGGCCTGTACGCCTTCCTTTGCCGATATGTTAGGAGCTGGTCCTTCTTTTGTTCAGGAAATTCAACCTCCTATTACCCATACTTCTGCAGCAGGTATGTATATCATTTATTTTATTAGAATTTTCACATCCTCTAGCCTTGTTATCATTATCCTAACTTCTTTTCTTCTTTGTATTACAGGAACTCCTCCTCGTAGCGATGCAGCAAGCTCTGAATTTGTAGCTACTGCATCTGATCTATTATCTTTTGAGAAGATTCCTACACATAAACTGCTTTTGATGAGGAATTCTATGTCAGCGATAGTTCACATTTTTAAAAATCTCGAGCAGTGGTCAGATCTGGATATTGTTATTGAAATCCTGGAAAGCACTACGAGGATGGTGAAGATTAATATTTCTGTCCTATGTGACTCTCTTCTCAGATTTCTTGATTCAATAATTTCTCTAGCATCAGCAGAAAATGTCACCATCGCTCCTGAGATATTGGAATATGGAAAATAACTAGATCTTTCTAAAGAGAAGGCTTCCCTCATCACTTCTACTATTTCTGAGTTCAATCAAGAGCAATCAACTTATCAGGAATAGTTAAAGGCTTATATTGACAACAGGACAATTATTCAGAATCGCATAGCTCTCCTGAAGGAGGAAATTTTGCAACTGGAGTTGAAAGACCGTTCGGAAGAATTAACTATGAAGGAAATCAAAGAGAAGATGTGAATCAGTATTCAATCTGCCGATGCTGAGAAATATGAATTAATAAAAAATGAAGAGATAACCCCATCTTTGGAGAACAAGCTAGCTGGAATTCCTGATCAGGCAAAAATCATTCTCGAAGAAAAGTCAAAGCATGGCATAGCTCAAATTCAGTTGAAGGAAGATTTGCAAAAATATCTGGGAATATTAGGAATTACAGATGAGCTGTAATGAATTTTTTTTATTTGTTTTGTTTTTTTTTAACATGTGACTTCTTTTGATTTTCAGCATATATCAATGAAGAATAATGATACCTTGAGATAGTTTGCTTCTTCATAAATTTCTAAATCATGGATCATTTCAAGCATGTTCATTTATGCAATCGTCTAACATGATATTTATTGAAGAGTTGAGATAAAAATATCAACATATTGTGATTATTAGTATGGGATTTCTTATATGATTTTTTGTTTTGATAGGCGGCACTAGATTTCAATTTAGTTAGATGATCACACATAGTTTAAGCTCTTGAGTAGTTGAGCAATGCAGTTTTTTAGACTCTTGAGTAGTAGAGTCAGGTCTCACGTGATAGTCTCTGTAACTCTTATGAGTTCGCTGAACTTCTCATAGCCTAGTGAGTCCACAAACCGCGATCCATCAGAGGGGCCTAGTGAAGCTACCGGGGCCGTGAACTCGGTGGGATTTACCCACAGGGTTGGCCGTAATAACTCTCTAGAGTTCACGGGCACACAAGGCGACCTTTGGGGTACCAAATCCAGGGCCGCCAGTCTATCAATAAGTAGTTTTGAAACCTTCCTCATGAGTTACTACTGAAATCAAGCCATAGATCTAGGGGGTCTTATGCATGGTTGGCTTATCTATGGACAATGGCCAAAGAGCGCATACTGCAACTCGCATTTTCTTTGTCTGTAAAGTCGGACCCATTCATAGGAGGACAATTTCATCCATTCCCTATGGCGCTGTTGTAAACCTATACAGACGACATTGGTGTTATGTGTGACTGGCCGTTGAGGACTTTTTGGCCTTTTAAGGCTTTCAGTCGCTTGCTCCATCCGCTGCCCGCATGGGTATGCATATGATGGCCTTCACGGGATTTTTAAGGCCACTGGCTTCTCACTGCTGCCCAAATAACGATGGTGATAGGTCTTATGTGTAGTTGGCCATATAGGCTTGGCTAGGCTGCCTTAAATGATGATAAGCTGCCATTATAGGCGTCTTGATTGATATATCACCACTGCTGATAATGTCTTTGACAATATTCGCACTATGCTCATAATAATATATAGACTTGGGGGTGATACCAATTTCAACGAGTTTCAGTAAAGCTTGTTCGAGGACAACAACGATGGTTACTCTCTTTTAAGAAATTACTGATATGTAATCTTTGAAGATACACTTGAAATTTCTCCTTTATTCAATTATCTGAAAAAGAATATATGAACATGACTTCACTTATCCTTGCCCCCTTTTGATATAGAAGCATTATGCCAATAATCTTTTGGATCAAAATTGTGACTATCTTCAGGGACGATACTTCTGATGAAGCGTGCATTGACTAGTATACTGATACCCTATCCATCTTGATCGGCCACTCTGTATGCTTCATTAGAATAAACTTCTTTTATGATGTATGGCCCATCCTATTTAGGCTCAAATTTGCCCCATGTTCTGCAGGTCACCACTATTAGTCTTTTCAACATTAGCACCATGTCCCCTTTCTTGAAAGAGCAATATTTGAATCATTTATTAAAGGCAGCTGATATTCTTGCCTGATACAACTGTAGTAGCTGCTGAGCCGCTAGGCATTTTTCATCAAGCAGGTCCAGTTCTTCCAACCTTATTTTTGCATTTTCAACATCTATAATTGACTGATGCACTGCCACTCTGAGTGATGTAACTTGTGTTTCGATCGATATGACTGGCTCCACACTGTAAACCAATAATACGGTGTTGCTCTTGTTGCTATCCAATGGGTAGTCCTATATGCCCACAATGCTTCTCGCAAATTTTCATCCCAATCACGCTTGTTTCCAATTACTGTCTTCTCAGTTTCTTCACTATTGTCTTATTGAATACCTCTACTAATCCATTCGCCGGTGGATAGTAAAGTGTTGACAACGAGTGGAGAATACTGAATTTTTGACATAACTTTTCCATGCCTTTATTCTTGAAAGGGGTACCATTATCAGTAACGATTTTCTTTGGGATGCCGTGGTGATATATTATCGCGTGTCGGATGAAATTGGCCACATCTTTTTCTTTGACATTGCGCAATGTGATTGCTTCTGTCCACTTGGAGAAGTAGTCTATTGCTGCCAGAATATATTATTTTCCTTTGGATGAAGGCAGATTTATGGGACCAATAACATCGAGTCCCCAAGCGGCGAAAGGCCAAGAAGTGACCGTCTGATGAAGATTTTCAGGGGGAATATGTATGACATCTCCGTGGATCTGACACTCGTAGCATCACTTTGCGTAATCTATTTCATCTTTGAACATTATAGGCCAATAGTACCCCGTTTGATGTATTCGATGAAATAAATTTCGGCCAGCCTGATGTGCCCCACATTCCCCAGAGTGAGCTTCTCGTAACATCTGACCTGCTTCTTGTTCATCAAGACAACGTAGCAGCATCCAATTGTAAGATTTTCTATACAGCGCTTCACTACATATGATTAACCTGCTCGATCTCTGCTTAATTTGTTATTTTTGTGCTGGGTCTTCTGACAAGATATCATATTTGAGGTAATCTATGAATGGTTGTCGCCAATCATTTGCTGTCACTTCCAAACATGATATGGGGAGCACCTCAATGACTTCGTTGATAACTTCTAAAGAGGGTAGGAACCTCCTTTCTTATATTGTCACTTGGAGCGGACTTCAGTTTGGATAGGACAGGGCTACTGCTAGACTAGCTAGAGCGTCTGCCTTTGCATTTTCATATCGCAGTTCATACTTGATTTCGTCATGGCAGAATCGTTCTAGTAACTGTTGGGCTTTTCGACAATACGGCAAGAGCTCTTGCTTTCTTATTTCAAACTCAGTCATTAGTTAATTTATAATCAACTTGGAATCTCCAAAAATCTGCAGCGTCTTTATCTTCATTTCTTGGGTGATTTCCATTCTAATGATAAGAACTCGATATTCAGCTTCATTGTTTATGCACGCGGTACCCATGTGAAAGAGTAGGGTAATAGATTACCCTGAGGAGTGACAAATATTACTCCAGCCCCCACTCCTGATGCTCGAGAAGCACCATCGAAATACATCTGCCATGGATCTTGCGCTTAGTCATCATAACCTACTCATCAGGAAAATCATCACTGATAGTCTCACTTTCCATTACAGGATGCGCTGCCAAAAAATCCACCACTACTTGTCTCTTTACTGCTTTCGCCGGCTCATAAGTAATCGTATATTCTGAAAGCAACAACATCCATTTGACCAATCTTCCCGATAACATCGGCCTTGTCAATAGAAACTTTATCGGATCTGCCCTTTAGATTAAAATTATATCATGAGAGAGGCAATAATGTCTCAATTTCTACACAACGCCAAGCATTCTTTCTCAATCGGGGAATAATTGCATTCTGTGCCTATCAGAGTTTGACTCAGGTAATAAAGAGCTATTTCTTTTCCATCTTCATTTACCTACGTTAATAAGGCTCCCAGCGAATTCTCGGCCGCAGATATGTACAAGATAAGTGGCTTACCCTTTATAGGAGTTGTCAATACTGGAGGCTATCTTAACAGTTCCTTTATTGAATCGAATGCGTTCTGACATGTTTTGTCCCATACGAACTCTGTTCCTTTCTTCATCAAATGAGAAAACGGCTGACATCTCCCTGCCATATTTGAAATAAAATGGCAAAAATATGCCAGTTTTCCTTGCAAGCTTTTTAATTCCTTTAATGTTTTCGGAGGCGTCATATCTTGAATGGCCTTAATTTTCCTTGGATCAATCTCGATACCCCTATACCTAATAACAAAACCGAGAAATTTTCCTAACGACACTCCGAAAGCACATTTAGCTGGATTCATCTTTAGTTGCTTCTTTCTGAGCCGTCGGAAGACTGATGCCAAATGCTCACGATGTTCCTGATGATTACCTGACCTAACCACCAGTTCATCTACATAACATTCAACATGCTTGTGTATCATGTCTTGAAAGATAATTTGCATCGCCCTTTGGTACGTCGTCCCTGCATTCTTGAGACTGAATGGCATGACCTTGTAGCAGAAATTCCTAACGAAGTTCTGAACGTTGTTGCTTCTTCGTCTTCATGAGCCATTCTAATTTGATTATAACTAGCATGGCCATCCATGAAGGACATGACAACATATTGTGTTGTATTATCAATCAACAGTTCTATTATTGGAAGAGGAAAGTCGTCTTTCGAGCAAGCTTCATTCAGGTCTCCGAAATTAATGCACACATTGATTTGTCCATTTTTCTTCTTTACTGGGACAAAGTCCAATATCCACTTAGGATATTTGACCTCTCTAATAAACTCAACTTTTATCAGCTTGTTCACTTCTTCTTCTAGGGTGAAATTGCCTTTAGGCTTGCTTAATAGGCCTTTTGTCCTTGGAAATATTTAATCGATGCATTGCCACTGAGGGTTCCAAACTTGGCATTTCTGCATATGTCCAGGTGAAGACATCTTTATTTTCTTTCAGCAGTTGGACATATTTTTTGGCTTCTTACTCAAGAAGACCAGCGCTTATGAACGTATTTCTCGGCTCTTCTTCTGTGCCTAGATTTACTTCTCGCAAACTATCGATCGCCGGCTGCCCCCTATCTTCCATCTACTTCAGAGCTATCTTAGGATGCTTGACTATTTCAAGATCTGTCTCTGATAGCTGATCGACTGTGACCATATTCATCGAAGATTCTGCCCCCAATCCTTGAAATTTTTCTCGTCTCTTCTGACCGACTCCAATAGGGATCTGAATTCACTTTCCATGATTTAAACCAGTTGGTTCTTCATAATCAAAACTCATGCTTTTCATAATTTTCTTGCTTGCCGGACTATATTTCTTAAGATCACGAGATGTCAGCTTTCTGTAATATACATTATTCTCAACCTTTTCTTCTGTCTTTGCTTTTGAAGGGGCGTAGAATTCAATTGGCTCTAGATATTTTGCGCTGGCTTTGACATAAAAATCTTTTCGGAATAGCCGAAAATGACTTATTTCTTTCAGCATATGGCATTGGCATTGTGTAATTTGACTGTAAAATTTTCAACTGTTCAGGCGATAATAACGTTAACGGCGGCTGTCCTGGTTGTCTCAGATGTTTCGGCACAAAATAGAACTTTTTTTCTTCTGAAACTCCAGACGATTTTTCCTTTTCAGATTCCTCTTTCATAGCTTTTGCATGAACATTTCCTAGGGTTTTGTTTTCATCACTCTTTCTCTCTTCCTCTCTGGTGAATCCATCGTAATAACTGACATCTGCAAAGAAGGCTTCAACTTCTGTATATGGCTTCGCATCGGCCATTACTTTATACTGTATTCCATTTTTACAGTACTTGAAACATTGGTGTAGGGTAGAAGGTATAATGTCGTACTGATGTATCCATGGTCTTCCTAAAAGGAGATTATATGTCGTGACTGCATTAATTACATGGCAGACAACATCAATAATTAATTCACGTATTTCCAATGTCATTGTAATTTTACCGAGCGCGTGCCCCTGTATCATCATTCCACCAGGGCGCAGATCAGAACGACGGTAGCCCAATTTATTCAACATCATTAGTGGTAATAAATTTACCGCAAACCCATTCTCAAGCATAATCCGCTTATCCTCCCTACCGCGGATGTGGCCTACTATCATTAGCGGCCTATTATGCCCTATATCACGGGCTAGATCATCGTCAGAGAAGGAAAATACTGGCATGCAATCCTCTTGTTCTTTGCGTTCTTCATTTTTCATTTCCGAAAGCAATGTTTCTCTGACATCATGGTCGGATAGCACTTGAATCAGACTTTGCTGAAAATCTTCTGATAACTTTAGTGCGTCATAAACGCTAACCGAGCCAATATGCCTTTCAAGTGACTTACTACATCATAATTCACCTTTACTGCCTCATTATTTTCTTCCTTTTCATCACTGTTACACTGATCTGTGATGATTTCTTTTCCTGTGACTCCAGTTTTCTGCCTTGGGGGACTTGCCATTCTTTTTCCTGATCGCAGTGTGATTACTATGGCCTTTCCTGTCATCTTACGATTTTCTTTCCCTGTTCTTTCATGAATATTTTTCCGAACTGTTAGTACATTCACTGTCACCTCTGTGTCTCTTTCTTTCTCTTTTCCCATCACTATCTCTCCCATGTTTATCATTCTTTGTATTATGCGTTTCAACGTGTAACAATTTTCTGTCGGGTGCCCCACTAGACGATGATAGAGGTAGAAATCCCTTTCTCTTGTTCTTATTACATCTTTGGGATGCTTCGAAGCAGGTAATTCTATCGTACCGGTCTTCAACAGTTGGTTCCTCATGGGAACGACATCTTCCTTATGAAACGTAAACCCTTCGTGAGAATTTAGTGATCTGGGCCTCTTTTCGCTGAATCTGCTCTTAGGACGGCTTGATTCTTCTTTCCGTTGTCCTTTTTTCCTCCTAACTTCTTTTCTCATGATCCATAGTGTTCGCGATCAACCTACTAGGTCCTCTTCTGGCCGCTTCATGGTGAAATGCTAGCATTTTTCGGGTCATCAGCTCTAATGCGTGCGCTTTGGTGGCCAGGTCATGGAAAGTCTTGATATCAGCGCTGGTAAGCCCAAACACAATTCCCATCTCCATGGAATTCAAGCACAACTTGACCTGTTCTTTTTCTTCTAGAAACTATCTGCAATAGGCTCCCAATATTTTTCATTTGTCTATGAATTTCTCCACAGGTTCCCCTTCTCTCTGTCATATAGAAGCTAACTCTGTAATGTTAACGTCGCGTTCTGATGAGAAGAAATTCGACATGAAAGCATCCTGCATTTGTTCCCAAGTGCGTATCGATCCTGGAACCAGACGAGAATACCATCAGAATGCCTTACTTGTCAGAGAAGATCCGAACAATCATAAGTAATATTGTAGTATTGTGGAGAAATTTCTCATGCTGGTGATGAAGTGCAATAAATGTTCCTCTGGTGATCCGTCCCCATTAAACTTTTAAAAGTCTAGATGCTTGAAGTTAATTAGAAAAGGGACGTCTTCCACTTCCCTTGGATATGATGTTCTATATCTGAATCGGCCAACATTCTCACGCTCCCTTTTTGTTCTGACAGCTTCCTCAACAATTTGTTGTTCTTCCTCTTAAGTTATGGTTCTCGAGCAGATCCGAGTGATCCTGCCTTTGGTGGCTGAAAGCCCTCGGGTTGGTGTTCTTGTCTGTCATCATGCCCATCATTAGAGGAGCTGCCATCTAGGCCACGTTGTGTGCGAGAGTTGCCAAAGCCTCTATGAGATTTCTACATTGTTCCATCAATGTTCTCTATGCTTGTGCCATTTCATTCATACGGTCTTCTGGGGTCAGCATAGTTTCCTGATTTGTTCCGGCCATGTGTACTATAGCTTCCCCACTTCCTAATAAAGCTGTAGTCGGAGTAGGATGTGAATATATTGATGTGATGGGGCTTATGAAGAGGGGAGTCTTGTTCGATTTTCCTGTACTTACGCTGTAATTGATTGATCATGGTGATACAGAAGTAGGTGATCCTATGAGTAGTGTCTTTCCTTTTTGTTCTTTTGTCCATCAGACTCTTGAAGCAATCAAAGTCGGGAAGTCGGTGATGCTAACTGTGGAACTGTTTGCCCAGGATATATTGCAGGAGGGGCTAATTTGGGATTCTTTTTGGCAGCGTTCTGTGTTATTGGTCCCCTAGCTCTTGGCGAAGGTAAACCTATTCTGAAGCTTCTTGCATTTCGAGTTCTCATCCTTTGAGATGTCACGACAATCTAGTCCTCATCACCTTCCAGTGCTTGAGGTGAAGCAAACACGACTTCAACCGTTGTTCGGGTTAAGTCATTTTTGTTTATGGGAGAGTAGGTTTCACGCCTTGGAGGCTGATCCGGTGCATATTCCACTATGAATCCAGTTGCAGTGAAATAAAAGTTCACCTTTCTCATTGAGTTTGCCATTGATCGTAGTTCACAATTTTATCTTTTTACCTTCAACATAAAATGCGACATGGTAATTATTATTTGAATAGTAATGTAATCTATCTGAGAGATAAAGGAGAGGATGTTCCCACTGAGAGTCACCATTTCGGCGTCTGAAAGACGTCAAAATACAACGAAAGTCCTGTAACCTTCTCAATGTTAACATTAAATAAGATAAATCCCCAGTGGAGTCGCCATTTTGTTTCAAACAAGAAACAAATACATTCGATTTTGGGAGATTATCTTATTCAAATATAAAAGAGAGAGTGTATCAAGGACAATCATCGTATTATTAATATTAAGTTCATTTACATCCTCGAGTATCCCTTGATTCTGAGATAGATTATTTAGAATACAGAAATTGATAGAGTTCGAATATTGAATATGAATATCAAATCTGACAGCACTTCGACTTGTGATTTGGTCATCTCTTTAAGAGGAATATTGTGCGGATTCGATCGTCTGATTTCTCTCTTTGAAGCTTGTACAAAAGAAGAACTGGAGCCTAATCATTTTGGCAGCATTTCGACCCTTATCATTATTAACTGCATGGTAGTCTAGTTGCGCAGACCCGCGCAACTGATATGGTTTACGTGGACCCGCGCAAACCCTAAGCTTCTCTTCAGTCCTACCTTCAGTCTTCTCTGTAGCTCTGCACTTCTTCCAAAATCTTCAATCACCCCAAATGGGAAGGGGAAGGGGTATTTATAGGCCTTCACACGTGCGAACCCTCGATCTTCGTGCCATGGGACCCACCTTTCATCAAATCTAACATTCATAAACAACATGTCTTGAAATCCTTTGCACCAACCCGTGCAACTGGTATCACTGTTTGCACGGATCCGCATAACCGATATGGTTTGCACGAACTCGCGCAACCCCTTAAAGACACATCTTTCTTTCATCTTTTGTTTCTCCTTTTTTCTTTTTAATACTTATTTTTTCAATCTTCAATCTTTCTTCTTCTTTTTATGCCTCAACAGTATTCATCACCGTGGTCAGACTTGATGACTTTAATCTTCCTATCGAGTTGATTTTTAACTTTGGCTTTATAGATTTTTAAATCATATAGGGCATCCAATTTTTCATTTATAAGATAAATGTATCCAAAATGAGAGTAGTAATCTATAAAAGTGATAAAATATTTGTGCCCATTCCAAGATGTTATAGGGAATGACCCACAAATGTCCATATATATCACCTCTAAGAGTCCTATATTCCTTATTGCACCTTTATTCCTATTTTTGGTCTGTTTACCCTTAATACAATCAATACATATTTTATAATCAGACAAGTTTAGATAATGAAGAATCCCTTTCCACACTAGCCTATCCAATCTCTCATGAAAGATATGATTTAATCGCCTGTGTCACAATATGGAGGAGTTTTCATATTCCAGTCTTCACTTAGATCTTACTTTATTTCTATGCATGACATTTACATTATAGATATGTGAGGCATTCAAGTCTAGTTGGTATAAAAGCTAGTGCTAATAATACTTGAATCAAAGTAAATACTTAACTTTATATTCTCAAATTTAAACCAATAACTTATTTTTTCCAAAAGAGAAATAGAAACCAAATTATGCCTTATAGAGGGCACACAAAATGTATTTACAAGATTCAATAAATTACTAGACTTTAACCTAAGCCTACAAACTCCCACTACATCTACGTCTACTTTAACACCATTACCTATGTATATTAAGCATTCTGCATCAGTTGGTGGCCTACTCTGTAGCAAGTCCTGCATAGAAGTACAAATGTGAATAGTTATTTCCAAATATATCCACCAAGAATCTATTAATACATTGGTTAGATTAGATTCAAAGTAGACCAGGATAGAATTAGTGCCCTTCCTTATGAGCCTGTTGGGGCACAAAATCAGAGAGAAAAGAAGTGGAAAGAGTAAAGGAATTAAAGTGGGAAAGAAGAGAGGAGAGAAATTTTCAAGAACAAAAAAGGAGAGAGACTCGTTGCACGGCGCAATGAGTCCCTGCTTAGGGGCGCGCAATGAAGGGAGGTGGCACATGGATCGAGGCCACACGTGTGAAATGCCTATAAATACCCCTTCACCTCCCTCATTTCATTCATTCACAAGTGTCGAGCTCTAGAAGATTTTCGAAGACCTCTGAGATTTCGCCTGAAATACTTCAGGTTTCCCATAGAGGAAGAAGAAGGAGAAGTGTAGGGAAATTCCTTGTTGCGCCAGGGGCGCACAACAGAGAATCAAGGTGTATAATGTAACGACCTTGGAATTTTTGTGCTAAAATTTCCTTAAGTAGTTGTTTTTGGGGTAATTAGCACTATACTCAATTGCTTGTGAAATTCGCATCAATCACTTTAAATTGTATCTGCATGGCTCTAAACTTGTAGATTAGTTAGCGCTACATTACTCTGAAATCTGGGATCCATCGCTCAATCCAGTTTTCTGGAGAATTTTTGGAAGATTTGGATCGGACTTGGATCGCGCGTCGGAAGTCCGATGGCGATGATCTTAGCCAGTTGCGGCCACCGAGTTGGGCTTGACCATCACCTCGAAAATCAAGTCCATCTGATGTTCTGGGTCGATTTTCTTGAGCTCGGAGTGAAGAGTGTGAGAACGGTTGGAATTTATTAAGCTTTTTATGAAATCTGAGTCGTGTCGCTTGCGCGATGATTTTAAGCTATCTCGACCGTTGGATTCTCGACCCAATTTCACCCTCCGATCAGGATAGTTGGCCTGCATATCCTAGTGCTTGTGGACTGATCGAGATTCCGTGACCGTTGATTTGAGTGTGGTCCGCCATGGCTAATCTGAAGAGCCGATTGGTATGAAAACTCACTGACCTAGATCCATGGTCGGTGAGCTTAAGTCCGACCTTTCGTAGTTATAGGCCCACCGTAAGTGCTTCGTTGGATCGAGAAAGGCTTACTTTGGTTATAACCTAAGTATACCTTGACCGGGTTATTTTCATCAAGAATAGGCCTATTTATAGTCCTTAAACCCTAGCTCTCTTTTCCATACGAATTTTCTCTAACCCTAGCTTGGAAAGAGAGTGGAAAAGAGAGAGAAAGTGAGAGAGATAAGTTGGTGAATCATCTTAGTTTCTTCCTTGTTCTTCTTCATCTTTGAACCTTCACTTTGAATCGTTCTTCTGTTCCTTTTTGTTCTTTTGTCCATCGGACTCTTGAAGCAATCAAAGTCGGGAAGTCGGTGATGCTAACTGCGGAACTGTTTGCCCAGGATATATTGCAGGAGGGGCTAATTTGGGATTCTTTTTGGCAGCGTTCTGTGTTATTGGTCCCCTAGCTCTTGGCGAAGGTAAACCTATTCTGAAGCTTCTTGCATTTCGAGTTCTCATCCTTTGAGATGTCACGACAATCTAGTCCTCATCACCTTCCAGTGCTTGAGGTGAAGCAAACACGACTTCAACCGTTGTTCGGGTTAAGTCATTTTTGTTTATGGGAGAGTAGGTTTCACGCCTTGGAGGCTGATCCGGTGCATATTCCACTATGAATCTAGTTGCAGTGAAATAAAAGTTCACCTTTCTCATTGAGTTTGCCATTGATCGTAGTTCACAATTTTATCTTTTTACCTTCAACATAAAATGCGAAATTGTAATTATTATTTGAATAGTAATGTAATCTATCTGAGAGATAAAGGAGAGGATGTTCCCACTGAGAGTCACCATTTCGGCGTCTGAAAGACGTCAAAATACAACGAAAGTCCTGTAACCTTCTCAATGTTAACATTAAATAAGATAAATCCCCAGTGGAGTCGCCATTTTGTTTCGAACAAGAAACAAATACATTCGATTTTGGGAGATTATCTTATTCAAATATAAAAGAGAGAGTGTATCAAGGACAATCATCGTATTATTAATATTAAGTTCATTTACATCCTCGAGTATCCCTTGATTCTGAGATAGATTATTTAGAATACAACAAATTGACAGAGTTTGAATAGTGAATCTGAAGATCAAATCTGACAGCACTTCGACTTGTGATTTGGTCATCTCTTTAAGAGGAATATTGTGCGGATTCGATCGTCTGATTTCTCTCTTTGAAGCTTGTACAAAAGAAGAACTGGAGCCTAATCATTTTGGCAGCATTTCGACCCTTATCATTATTAACTGCATGGTAGTCTAGTTGCGCAGACCCGCGCAACTGATATGGTTTACGTGGACCCGCGCAAACCCTAGGCTTCTCTTCAGTCCTACCTTCAGTCTTCTCTGTAGCTCTGCACTTCTTCCAAAATCTTCAATCACCCCAAATGGGAAGGGGAAGGGGTATTTATAGGCCTTCACACGTGCGAACCCTCGATCTTCGTGCCATGGGACCCACCTTTCATCAAATCTAACATTCATAAACAACATGTCTTGAAATCCTTTGCACCAACCCGTGCAACTGGTATCACTGTTTGCACGGATCCGCATAACCGATATGGTTTGCACGAACTCGCGCAACCCCTTAAAGACACATCTTTCTTTCATCTTTTGTTTCTCCTTTTTTCTTTTTAATACTTATTTTTTCAATCTTCAATCTTTCTTCTTCTTTTTATGCCTCAACAGTATTCATCACCGTGGTCAGACTTGATGACTTTAATCTTCCTATCGAGTTGAGTTTTAACTTTTGCTTTATAGATTTTTAAATCATATAGGGCATCCAAATTTTCATTTATAAGATAAATGTATCCAAAATGAGAGTAGTAATCTATAAAAGTGATAAAATATTTGTGCCCATTCCAAGATGTTATAGGGAATGACCCACAAATGTCCATATATATCACCTCTAAGAGTCCTATATTCCTTATTGCACCTTTATTCCTATTTTTGGTCTGTTTACCCTTAATACAATCAATACATATTTTATAATCAGACAAGTTTAGATAATGAAGAATCCCTTTCCACACTAGCCTATCCAATCTCTCATGAAAGATATGATTTAATCGCCTGTGTCACAATATGGAGGAGTTTTCATATTCCAGTCTTCACTTAGATCTTACTTTATTTCTATGCATGACATTTACATTATAGATATGTGAGGCATTCAAGTCTAGTTGGTATAAAAGCTAGTGCTTATAATACTTGAATCAAAGTAAATACTTAACTTTATATTCTCAAATTTAAACCAATAACTTATTTTTTCCAAAAGAGAAATAGAAACCAAATTATGCCTTATAGAGGGCACACAAAATGTATTTACAAGATTCAATAAATTACTAGACTTTAACCTAAGCCTACAAACTCCCACTACATCTACGTCTACTTTAACACCATTACCTATGTATATTAAGCATTCTGCATCAGTTGGTGGCCTACTCTGTAGCAAGTCCTGCATAGAAGTACAAATGTGAATAGTTATTTCCAAATATATCCACCAAGAATCTATTAATACATTAGTTAGATTAGATTCAAAGTAGACCAAGATAGAATTAGTGCCCTTCCTTATGAGCCTGTTGGGGCACAAAATCAGAGAGAAAAGAAGTGGAAAGAGTAAAGGAATTAAAGTGGGAAAGAAGAGAGGAGAGAAATTTTCAAGAACAAAAAAGGAGAGAGACTCGTTGCACGGTGCAATGAGTCCCTGCTTAGGGGCGCGCAATGAAGGGAGGTGGCACATGGATCGAGGCCACACGTGTGAAATGCCTATAAATACCCCTTCACCTCCCTCATTTCATTCATTCACAAGTGTCGAGCTCTAGAAGATTTTCGAAGACCTCTGAGATTTCGCCTGAAATACTTCAGGTTTCCCATAGAGGAAGAAGAAGGAGAAGTGTAGGGAAATTCCTTGTTGCGCCAGGGGCGCACAACAGAGAATCAAGGTGTGTTACGTAATGACTCTATTATGCACACAGTCACCCCTAAGGACTGTGTATGTTTTGTTATCCCTGCATTGTTCGCAGCGATCTACTACGAAAATCCAATATATATTCCTCAAGATCATTATTTCAGGAGAACCAGAGTAGATAAAGGATTTCTGAAGGATTCTTACATGCAATCCCTCTTTCATAGAGATGAATATGCCGCGAGCCAGAATATTGCCGAAACCATTATTCAGATTATTTTTAAATTTAATATTGTTTCATTTACCTGATATACTTTGTATCAGAATCAAGGAAAATATGAGGATGTAAACGAACCTTTCAATCAATAAAATATCTGATGATGATTGTTCTCTCATTCTTTCTTTGTTATTATTGAATAAGATTCCTCAAACAAAACACATTTGTTTTTTGTCGAAATAGAGCCACTACTTGTACTTTATGTAGTCTTTCTTCTGATGTCCCGACTTCTTGTAGGAGAGCAATTATTCTTTTTAGCCCCTTATGACTCGATCCGTTCCCAGGTTAATTTTTAGTCGGATGACCAGAAGATCCCTTATCATAACCATGTTTCCTCTTTTTCTTCCCATTATACTACGTTCATGTCTTGAGGTTACAAGATTAACATTATGTGCCTTGCCTAGTGCCTTGAGCCTTTCCTCCTCTTGGACGCACTGAGAAATCAGTTCATTCAATGTCCATTTATCCTTTAGTGTATTGTAGTTTACCATGAATGTACTGTATTGAGAAGGTAAGTTATTCATGACCAAGTAAACCAATTGGTCATCTTTAATTTACAGGCCCAAAGAGTGGATCTTAAATACCACTTCGATCCACTATACAATGTATTCATGAATGTTTCCTTTTTCATCATAGGATGAGCACGTTAATTCGTTTAGTAAAAACCCCACTTTAGCCCTATCCGATTTCTTGAATCGGTTTCCCATCTTGATTAAGAAAATATTGACATTATCCACAATAGGCATGACACCCCTCATTGTCTTAGAAATCAATTGCTTCATAATTTTAATACACATGTTGTTAGATCTAGACCATGCCTCATAACGATTAACTTGTGATTTAGTAATGCTTTTAGATAGTATTGGAGTTTTTGGCTTTTCCAAGGTAAGGTCCTGCTACCCTAGGACTATCTCTATGAACTCTTTCCATTGAACATAATTGGACCTAGTTAATGCAAGAACATGATGCGTTTGAGTTGAAATTATAGCTGGTTACAGAAATATACTCACATTAGCACATTTATTAACTTCAAACAATTTATGAACAAAACTAAATATCAGGCATAATTTATTATAAATTCAATTGATTGGGGGCTTTCAATTTAACCATCCATGATGAAGATGGGTCCTACCAATCATTCTCTGCGAGAATCGGTCAAATCAAAATCACTACTCCTATGGGATGTAGTCATGTCATGTAAGTGACTCTTCAGAATATGAAGCTAAGCAATACCAATCATGTAAATCCAAGACACTTAATACCTACGGGTGAGATGACTCTCTCAACCTTACACTACCAGCACCGTTCACTACATACCTCTACGTCCCTACTAAATGATGTTCGTCTGCATTTTTTTTATTGTCCGTATTGAATGTAAACGCATCTGCATGCAATCCTTTAACTTAATCCCAATATTACAGGTCCAGATTCATGAAAATCTTCACTGATGGAGGTCACTGTGGTGGTTAACACTACCAGATCTAATCCCATGATTTTAGACTTAGGATTGCGATTTTAATCCTGCCCTCAATGGATTAACTATGAATCATTCTGATTTGGCCCAGTAAACAGCTAAAATCGTCTATTGAAAGGCGGGAAAAGCATAGAGTGAAAAATACGGTTAGTTATTACTTCACATTCTAACAATCCATGTCAGCTACTAAAGGATGGGTAATGGGCCCACGACTAGGCCTAATCAAAACTATTTCCTTATGGTCTGACATCATTCACAAGCATTCCTCATCCAAGCAACAAGTTTACAAGATGGACAATTAGATCCGTAATATAAGGTCAAAGAAATGAACTATCTAGTTTTGATATTAAAGGTCCATTACTGAACTCTAAACACCTAATCGTCCATGCAGTGAACAGTCTAAATGAGATGCCCCATCCAAAGAAGGATTTTCAGCCAATAGACTACGTCCATGATAGCAACTTAAAGGGGCATATGATATTTTAAAGTCCAAAATGGATGGTTTAGGTCTAACATTTGGGGTTCACAAAATAATGAATATGGATGCTTAACCATCCACTAGATGAACGGTGTAGATGAAATGTCTTTAAACAATGGTGTACAGTTATAGGCCAAGGAGAAAAGATCTAAATAGGGGCCATGCACCAGGGGTCGACGGTGAATCTCGACTTGTGGAGATGCCCAAAAGGCAGGACATGATGGGCTCAATGCACGAGATTTGAATAAATGGCCCACCCTCTGGACAAAATGGGTCCAATGGGCCTAGAATGCCAGAGAACGAGTGCTGCCCAGTTTTCCTATTTTTTTGAAAAAAAATATTCCAATAGCTTGACGGTAGGGCGAGAGAAAGGGGAAAGAGGGATTTTACACAACCTTAGCCTTAACCGAGCACTGCCACCATTGCTGTCCAAATTCGCCAACCGCACCATGGTATCCAACAATTCCGGTAATCTAGCGTCATTTTTCCCTTCATGGATCTATAACCAACACCACCAGAAATCAGGGTTGTAGGAAAATTTGTATCTCCAATTCAGAAGCTAGAGGCAATGAGCATGGGCTCTAGAGTTGCACACAAGTCACTCCAATTTAGAAGCTAGAGGCAACGAGCATGGGCTCTAGAGTTGCACACAAGTCAAACTGACTCGGTGGACTCGACTTGTTCGACTCAGTCAAACTTGACTTGACCCGAACTGAATGGAAAAGTCAGGTTCAAATCAAGTAGCCTTAGCTCGATCTGAAACTCGACCGAGTCAAGTTCGAGTTACACAGTAACTTGACCCGACTCAAACCGAAACTCGATCCGGTCGGACTCGATCCAATCTGAAACCTAACTCAATCCATTGTTGGGTACTATATAAACAAAAATAAATAAAAAGCCTTTCCCTCTACACTAACCCTACCCACCGCACCCAAGCCGATCCGAGGTCGAAACCCATTCTCTGGCACATCAGCACCTGTCTAGCAATGCCCATTCGCTCCTCCTCCTCCTCTCTCTCTCTATCTCTCCTCTCCACTCCCTCCCAGCTCCCTCCCTTATATCTTAAGCTCTGGCAACAATCCGGCTCGATTAAGGTATTTTTTTTATTTTTTAAAAAAATTTAATAATTCATAATTTCTCAAAGGGATGCTTGGGTAAGCTCGTCCTGGCTCTAGAGTGGCCTGGGCTCGCTGTGGTACGTCCGAGTTGACACGGGAGTGACCTGGGCTCGTTGTGGTGTGTCTGGACTGGCTTGGGTGCAGTGGGCTGCAGGCGTGCGGGAGCTATGGTGTGTCCTGCCTGGCTTAGCTCAGGTGCGATGCGGCCGGGTTGGATGTGGTGCGCCTGGCTTGACTCGAGTGCAATGAGGCAGGGCTCACTGTGGAACTGTGGTGCATCCCACCTGGCTTGGCTTGGGTGCGGTGCGGCCGAGCTCGCTATGGTGCGTTCGGCCTGGCTCGGGTGTGGCCGGGCTAGAAGCTAACTCTAAACCCTAACCCTGAACCCTAATCCCTAACCCCAAACCCTAATCCCTAAAACCCCTAACCCTAAACCCTAAACCCTAAATCCTAAATCTAAACCCTAATCTCTAAACCTAAACCTTAAACCTAAAACCTAACCCTAAAGCCTAAACCTTAAATCCTAACCCTAAATCCTAACCTTAAACCTTAAACCCTAAACCCTAAGTCATAAATCCTAAACCCTAACCCTAAGACCTAAATGGTTAAACCTAATCCCTAAACCCTAAATCTTAAATTGCTAATGTGTTTTATTTATTTGAATTAAATAATTAGTGGTTATTTTTTGGAAATTATGGTTTACATTGCTTATTACTTAGCTTATTATTATGCATTAAATAGTTAACTTAATATGTATGGATTACATTGCTTTTTTGCTTAGCTTATTGTTGTGCATTAGATACTTAGCTTAATATGTATGGATTACATTACTTTTTTCTTAGCTTATTATTGTGACTTGTGAGTTTAATTAGTTGCTCATTTGAGGATTTCTATGTAGCCAAACATACATATAGTATGTTTTTAGGAGCATAGAAATCACTCAAATTGTCCCATTTTGGATAGTTCAATGTTAGATAGATAGTATACTTTCATATAACCTATTTAAATGTCCATACTTGATCTGCGCTCTATCTCTCCATTTATCTTTAGATATGTTTCTTCTTTTTCATTTCCCATGTCAAATATCTTCACATTACTTAGATATTTGATATCGGAATGTAATGGAAGATCAACTTATCTGGAGAGACATAGGGACATACTACCGGATTTTCAGCATGAGCGTTTAAATAGGAATATGAAAGTAGTACCATATATCCAACCTTGGATGGGTGACTAATTTAGGGTTTAGCATAAACCTTTAAGGCATTAGAGTGCTACTGCTAATCTGATTTAATATCTTTCAATTAGTAGATGGCTAGTGAGGAAATTTTCAATGCCCCCAGTGATTTATCAGTCATATCACCGATGATCTTGGATGGATTAGGTCTAGAAGATGAAGAGGTGCCCGTTGATATTAGTACCTCACAGTCATAGGTTTCAAGAAAAGCAAAATAAAAAAAAGATCGGTAGTATAGGAAGATTTTGAAGAAGTAACCCTCAAAAATGGCACGGTGAAGATACAATACAAATACTATAAGGCTTAATATGCTAAACAAGTAGATGGGTCGACCACAACTCTAAAGAAACACATTTAGAAGTGTCATAAAAAAGTGAGAAGTCAAACCTCCTGGCAACAAACACTTTCATTTACCCAATCTTTAATAGGTCTGTCACAAGGTACATTGTTCATCTATAAGTATAACATAGACCATGTGAATGAGTTGACGACTAGATTTATTATTGCCGATGAAAGACCATTTCAGATGGTAGAGAGTCCTTCCTTTATCGAATTACCCATAAGCCTTAACCCCAAGTACGAGGACTCCTGTACAATAATAAAAAGAATGTTCATAAAGATGTATGCAAGCAAGAAGCTTAAGTTGAAAGGACAATTGGAATCAGTTTCTCAAATCAGCTTGACATCATATTTGTGGATGACATCCAATCAACGAAAGAGGTATATGTCATTAAATGCCCACTACGTTGATGCTGAATGGAGGCTCTGTAAAAGAATCCTAAACTTTCGTTATCTTGCATCTCCTCACACTGAATTGATGATTTCAGACTACATCTTCAAATGGCTTAAGTAGGGCATTGAGAAGAAAATCTCCTCAATAACTTTAGACAATGCCTTTGCAAATGATAGCATGATAACGAATTTGCAGAACCAGTTTAGGGCCACCGGTGACTTGTTTTTTGGTGGAAATATATTTCATGTTAAGTGTTGTGCCCACATCCTAAACTTGGTTGTACAAGATGGCCTTAAAATAATTAAGCCAACGATTAAGAACATAAGAGAGTGTGAGTCCATACAGGGGCCACCTTCATGATTACATATATGAAATGAGATCATTAAACGGTTGAATTTGTCATCTCAGAGAACGATGAAGCTGGATGTCATGACACGTTAGATTTCAAAATCTGAAATGTTGGATTCAACGATATCTTTCAGAGATGCATTCTCTCACTATAAGGAGCGTGATAGTGTGTATCTTTGGTTGCCTTCTGATGATGATTAGACAAAAGCCGAAGTTGTTCACAAGTTCCTTTCAGTTTTTTACGATACAACGAAGAAAGTTTTAAGAAGCAAGTATCCAACAATAAATATATTTCTGCTAGAACTTTGAAAGGTAAAAGATGTTTTGTACAAAAGCTTTAGTGGATCAGACTTTTTACAATTAATTACTATGGGTATGCAGTTCAAGTTTGATAAGTATTGGTCTGAGTGCAGTCTAGTAATGGCTGTTATAGTCGTTCTTGATCCTCAATACAAGATGTTTATGGTTATATTCATCTTTAATTAGTTGTATGGTGAGAAGAGTGCCACTAAGTTTGACAAGATTCATGATACAGTTAATGATTTGTAAAATTTATATGTACAAACTTTGGGCACCGCAAAAGATAATATTGCAGCCACAGTCCCGACTCCTGAAGTGGGTTCTACTTCCACTGTTGATGAATAACGAAACATGATAGATGATTTTATGTCTTTCATGGCACAGGTTGAGACTCAAACACAAACAACCTAAACAGAACTTGACCACTATCTCAAGGAGCCACTTGTACAGAACAAAGGTGAAGAATTTGATATTTTAGACTGGTGGAAGTTAAAAGCTTGTGATTCACAGTACCCTGTGCTCTCGTTAATGGCACGAGACATATTATCAATTCCAATTTCAATCTTGGCTTAATAATATACTTTTAGTATGGGAAGTAGGGTATTGAATAAGTATTGAAGCTCACTTACACCAGAATCAGTTGAAGCGCTGATTTGTACATAGGATTGGCTACGTCTGATCTGGGGGAAAGGGGACTCTGTTGATAAGGAGTTCAAGAAAGAGGAGAGTGAGAAGGAAGATGAGACATTACCTGCAACAATTGCATGAAGCGGGATAAGACATTACCTTCTATTTCTCTTAAATTTGCTTACAACAGGATTTTGACAGTTATTTTTTTAAGACTTAAATTGTAATATTTTATGGGTGGATGAATATTTTTCTCTTTTTATTAATGCTTTTAAATTAGTTAATGTTACTTAAATCTCATATGGTTTGCTGATTATGTTTATTTATCTTCATTCATTAATTAATTATGTTACCTTAACCTAACGAAATATTTTTTTAAAAAAATAAACACCTATAGATATGTCATCGGAAGATGATCCATTGGCTGATATTTGGGATTATGGAGCCCAAGTCTACTCTCAGGGCAGAAAGATAAAGTTACAATACAAGTTGTGTGGAAAATAATTTGTAAACAAAATAAATCAATTGAAATTACATTTGGCTTGTCGAGGAGATATTGCCCCATGTAGCAAAGCTCCTCAGGAAGTCTATGATTTATTTCGAGCCATTCTTAACTCAAATACAAAGAATTTCTCCACCCTTCCCCTACAACTACAACCAATACAACCAGCCATAGAAGATATAAAGTAAGCCTATTATAATTGAAAAGGGTTAAGCAGAGGAACTGCCCCCACAATTAGTAGAGAAGAACAAGATAGACTATTAAGGGAATAAGAAAAACATATTATAAAGAAGCCGTAAAAGAAAGCTTGGAAATGACATCCAAGATCAGATAATAACATCAATCCCTTCCGAGATAATATGATGTCGAATCAGGCACAAGTAAATCATCAAAGTTTCTTAAAAGTCTCGCAACATTCTATAGTGGTTGGAAATCCCGTACAAATCGGATCATAAAAAATGAATGAAAAAAGTTGTTGAATCTATGAATGAGGATGATGGAAAAACATCTTCACCATCCAATTCAGCAGAGGTAAACAACCATCTTTTGGACACCTCAAGCTTGGAGTCAGCCCAAAATCCTCTCACAGTTGAAGCCATAAAAAGAGAACAAAATGATAATTCTTACGACGAAGATGGAGGAAGGGATTACTATTATGGACAAGGTACTCAGGTTACACACCACAAAGGCATTCATCATATAGAGAATATTAAATGAATGAAATGTTTATTGGTTTGTATGTGGACATGGTTTATTTACTTTTGAATTTTGATAATTTTTATTTATTTTGTTCATTTTATGGATATGGTTTATTTACTTTTGATTTCAAAGAAGACCCCTCTTAGTGCTTTTATTTTAAGTGACGATTGTATTTTAAACATAGTCTAGAGTGGACACCCCAAGGCTAGATTTTTAAACTTGGGCTCAGGCGCTTAGCCCTCAGGTCAAGTGTTTGATCCCAAGCACTTGCAGCCTTTCCATAGTAACCCATCCCAGCGACCCGATTCGACTTGGTGCCAACTCGATCCCTAAGGCTAGATTTTTAAGCTTGGGTTCAACCCTCGGGTCAAGTGTTTGAGCCCAAGCCCTTGCGGCCTTGCCCCAGTAATCCAGCTGGCAACCCGATCCGATTCGGTACCAAATCGATCCGACTCGGTATTTCTGACCAGGTCGGACTCGGTTCGAATCATTCCAGCCTAGACCTGGACTCGGATCGAGTCAGGCATGCTGGAGTCTGTACCAAGTCAGATTAAGTTCGGGTCAGGACTTTTTCAAAACCGGATCAAGTCGGGTCAGACCTAACTCGGTCCGACTCGACTCAATGCCCACATCTAATGGGCTCCAGTGACCCTATCAATGAAAGATGTCGGTACGGTCTCTCACTCAACCCTAAAGAAGAAGCCACTTGTTGAAGATGGCATTGCAACTAGCCGTAATCCAGGCAAAGAATCACTGGAATCAATGGTAGTGACACCAAAATCTCGGACGGCAGGAAACACCCTTTTGATGTGAGATGTTGGTATCCAGGACCACAAATGATGCATCCACATCAATTTTCCCTACTTAAGAAATTTTTACAAACATGATGGTTGTTGATTGCTATTAACTGTGAAAGTAGAGGACTCAAAGGCTGTTGATTTGATGCGCAATTGCTCTTAAACAATGACTTTGGGTACAAAATCGAAGGTCGTCCATGCCTAATTGATCGAACAACCGCATATATGGATTTTTCCCTTTCCCGTTAATTCCTTAAAATGGGATTTGTAAAGCCCCTTATCTCACCTTTGTGTGGGCAACGATGATAGTCTATGCTGCCGACATTACCGGGACCTGAAAATGGAGTATAATCATGCTCAGTGGTCTAGATCTAAAATTGAAAGACCATTAAGGGATGGCCAAGACCTGGCCTAAAAATGGGTTCCTGAACATATTCGATAATCTGTACTTATCCACAATAGTTAATGCACAACCATCTTTGATACCAACTGTTAACTATAATTTGTGGAATTGAAAGGATCGTGCAGTGTAGCGGGGATGGAGATCAAGAAACCTTAATCGAAATTCGTACCTGATTATGACGCCATCGCTGTAGAACTGGTGTTGTAGTCTTCTGCATCTTACACCCTTCAGAAAAGTACCAGGATGGGAATAGAAACTTCAGTCATGTTTAGGATTGAGGACCTTTGTTAGTAGTGAGGAGTTTGAAACCTATCGAAACTCCTCTCCCTTAGGCTCTATATGAATTTAGCATTCTTAGTCCAAACAAAATATTGTGCTTGTAACACACTAGAAGCCCACTACCTTTACACAATTTTACCTCAATCGCAACTTTAATGTGGCCTACTGGTATGCCTGATCACATTATCCAATCCTTATAAAGATCTAGACCATTGATCAATTAGGCCCACCTTATAAAATTATTACATTAACAAATTGGAGACTGCAACATTTAATTTGTATAAGGGATTATCAACCATCACACTTTCACAGAGTATCAAAGTTTGCAAAGTAATAAAGAATTATATACCGTTATGTTTCCTTCTCTTTTTTTTTTCTTTTTTTTTTCTTGGTAGATTACAACGCTGAATGTGAATTGTCACGTGCAATACTTTGTCTTTCTCATCAACATGTCCATTATGTAAAACATCATATCCATGCAAAAGGTGAGTCGTGCCATAAAGATCAACTAAGGCAACATACAGGATGATCCACTGAAAGCCAAGTCATTGGAATGAGTTTTTTCCTACTGTACTCCTCACTTTTGAGCCACGTACCTTATTAAGCCCCTTAAAACTTACCTTCCAAGATTACTCCCTTGCTGTACGAATGCACATTTAATGGACCAAAATGCCCCTGCTTTATAGATGTGGTTACCTATGGCTACGGATTATAAGCATAGCCATTGAAATTGACCGCGAAGTGAATGAAATTGACAGCGAAGTGACTAAAATTCACCACGAAATGAATGAAATTGACTGCGGAGTGAATGAAATTGATCACGAAGTAAATGAAATTCATCGTGAAGTGAATGAAATTGACCGCGAAGTGAATGAAATTGACCACGAAATGAATAAAGTGAATGAAATTGACTATGAAGTAAATGAAATTGACCACGAAGTGAATGAAATTGACCATAAAATGAATGAAATTGACCGTGAAGTGAATGAAATTGACCACGAAGTGAATGAAATTCAACGCAAAGTGAATGAAATTGACCACAAAGTGAATGAAATTCATAGCGAAGTGAATGAAATTGACCGCGAAGTGAATAAAATTGACCGCAAAGTGAATGAAATTCACCGCAAAGTGAATGAAATTAACTGTGAATTGAATGAGATTCACTGCGAAGTGAATGAAATTGACCAGGGGTGCACACGGTTCGGTTTAGTCCGGTTCTGGGGTGAAACCAGAACCAAACCGTTCCTTACGGTTCTAGGATTTTCGGAACCAAAATTGAACCGTTAGCACCCTAAAATCGAACCGGAACTGGACCGCGAAAATCGGTTTAGCTCCACGGTTCTGGACTTTTTATAATCCGGTCCAATTGCATGTTCTATTTTATAATTTAGCCCATGTCCATTTGTGTTGTGATCCATTTGATGGATGGTTTAGATATTATATATGGCGTGAAAAAATACATTTATTAAAGCAATCAAAGAGTGCAATGTAAATCATAAATCATGAATCAAATATACAACTAAAAGATTTTATAAACTTACGGTTCCAGGTTCGGTTCCACAGTTCAGTTCTAAGTTCAATTCCACTGTTTGGATTCATGATTCGGATCCATGGTTCGGTTCGGTTCTACATACCCCCAAACCGGAACTGAACCGAACTAAACGGTTCTTTAATTTTTGGAACAGGAACTGGAACCGGTGCACTCTAGAACCGGACCAAACCGGACCGTTTGTTTAGTTCCGGTCCAATTCCACGGTTCTACCGGTTCGATGTGCACCCCTATAATTTACTGCGAAGTGAATCAAATTGACTGCGAAGTGAATGAAATTGACCACGAAGTGAATGAAGTGAATTAAATTCACCGCGAAGTGAATGAAATTGACCGTAAAGTGAATGAAATTGACCACGAAGTGAATGAAAATGACTATGAAGTGAATGAAATTCACCGTGAAGTGAATGAAATTGACCGCGAAGTGAATGAAATTCACCATGAAGTGAATGAAATTGACCGCAAAGTGAATGAAGTTGACCGCGAAGTGAATAAAATTCACCAAAAAGTGAAGGAAATTGACTGCAAAGTGAATGAAATTCACCACGAAGTGAATGAAATTGACCACGAAGTGAATGAAATTCACCACAAAGTGAATGAAATTGACCACGAAGTCAAATGAAGTGAATGAAATTGATAGCAAAGTGAACAAAATTGACCATGAACTCATATATGGCTTAACCACTTTATTCTTTTAATTTTTCTAAGCACTTTTCATGTTGGACACAACTCCTAAAGTTCAAAGGATAAAAATTTATAATCAAGTTAAAACTTACTATAAATAATAAAAATGGAAATAAAATGGATTTTCGACCATCAAACTGATGGAATCTTGGAAAATAACCAGGTTGGTTCGCTAAAGTAGCTTCTCCTACCCCAAAATCATATATGGTACATCAAGTAACTCATTCTGGTTTGGGAGATATGCTCGTTAGATGAATAAAGAAGGAAATGAATAAAAAGAGAGAATTATATGCTTATATATATATATATATATATATATATATATATATATATATATATATATATATATATATATAAACATATATTGGAGAAAAATGTGGGGGAAAAAAATTCTCTTCCGACAGCACAACCGCCGGCTGCTGCCCATGAAATAGGAAGCGGATTGGTTGTGTATTGACATCAGCAAGTTCTGTGGGTCTTATCATGAGGTATGTGTTATATCAAAACCGTCCATCCATTTGGGAAGTTCGTATTGAGGCTTGAGACTAAAAATAAGACAGATCTAACTATCAAGTAGACCACACTGTAAAAAAACAACGGGATATTGAATGTCTACCATTGAAACCCTTTTAGGGGTCACAGAAGTTTTGGATCAATATGAAATTTGTTTTTCCTCTTCATTCAGGTCTTTGTGACCATATGAATAGATTGGATGGAAAATAAATGTTATGGTGGCTTTACAAAATTTTTAACGATGAAAATCAATATCCCCGCTGCTATTTCTGATGGTCCAATTGATCCGTGGATATGATTCTTTTTTTAGATAATGCTCTAAAATAATCTCGAAATGTGGATGAACGTTGTGGATATAATAAATACAAAACTGTAGGGCCCATGTAACTTTGATATCTTTTGAACCGTTCGCACAACTCGGAGTTCGAGGAGCATCAGCGCTCGTCTTTGCACGCCATCCAATCTACTTCCGAAAGGAATGGCAGGGGTATTTTCGTCCAGTGAAAAGTCGCCCGTATTTGGACGGGCGTGATAAGGTTGCTGGCTTAAACGTGAGGTGTACAGCAGGAAAAAGCTCCATTGGAATCAATGGACAGCAAAAGGTCTGCCTAATGTATGGTGTAGCCCACCTAACGAGTGGACTGCTTAGATATCTCCCACAGGTGACTATTTTGGTTGGGGGCCCACATTATGCACTGCTAGGACACGTACACACGAGCAATACCGTGCATGAAAGGAATCATTGCGTGCGAACATTTCGACACCCTGATCCATAGCTCAAGTGGTAGACTGAGTGAAAGATACCTCGTTTCAACACTGAGGTCTTGGTATTGATCCCTAGTGGGGGTGGCTAATAGTGAAGTGTGAACTAACAATGGGGTGTACTAACAAGCTAACCAAAACAAAAAAAAAAAAAATAGTTTAAGAATTTCGTAGTCTTCATTATCAAAGAGGCCGAGTAACGATTAGGTGAGACCCTAAGATGGTGTAGCCCTTACCGTGTGGTTAATGTGGGGCCCACCTTGATGTATGTATTCTGTATCCACACCGTCCATCCTCTTTTCTAAATCATTTTATGACATTATCAGAAAAATGAATAGATCCAATTATCATTTAGACCATACCATATAAAAAAGTGTTGATTGACCATTAATGGGCCACAAAAGTTTTGGATCACGCTGATATTTGCTTTTTCCCTTCATCCAAGCTTATATGACCTTATCAACAGATTGGATGGTAAATAAACACTATGGTAACATTAAGGTACACCCTTTATTCGCATGTTTGATTCGTTCTAAGGTTGCTTCCACGCCTAACGTGTGGCAGCTGCATACAACAAGTGGTATCAAAGCATAGGCTTTATGTTAGGAGTTTAGATTAAAATATGAGACATGGAATCGAATGGATCGAATGTGAAATTCAAGACAGAGAAGTTCAAAGGTAAAAACAACTTTGAATTATAGAGGTTGAAGATAAAAGCCCTCCTAATTTAACAAGGGGTGTCATAGGCACTCCTTGGCAAAGGAAAATGTCCCGAAATGATGAAAAAAGAAGATTAGGATGGTCTTGATCAAAGGGAAATTAGTGTAATTCGATTATACTTGGCCGATGAAGCCATCTATAATGTTATTAATGAGACGACTACCGCAAGCATATGGGCAAGGTTGGAGAGCCTCCACATGACAAAGTCACTCTCCAATTACCTATATTTGAAGAGACAATTATACACTATGAAGATGGCAGAAATGTTGGATATCTCTGAACATATCACCACCTTCAATAAACTCATTCGCAAACTGACAAGTGTGGAGGTGAAGATCGATGAAGAGCATAAAGCCCTAATGTTGTTATGTCTCTTTCAAATTCTTACGAGAATCTGGTAGATACTTTGTGCCATGGTAGGGATACCTTGGACCTCAATAATGTTATCTCTGCCATTTAGTCGAAGCAACAGAGAATGAATAACGGTGAGGAATGAACTTCTGTAGGGGCATTAGTTGTAAGGAGAAGATTGTCTAAACGAGAGAATGGTAAATCACGATCAAGGTCCAAGTCAAAGGGTAAAGGAAAGTTCAAGTGCTGAAATTGTGGTAAGATAAGACGTATGAAGAAGGACTGTATAAACCCAAAATCTAGAAAGATGAGAATTCAGATAATTCACCGAAAGAAGCTAATTCAGTGGAATCCAGTGAGAAGACGAGTGATTGTCATATATTGTCTATGTTTAAGGTCAGACACTTATATAACGAGTAGATTTTAGATATGGGGGCATTGTATCACATGTGTTCTTATTGGAGTTGGTTCACCACATACAACGAGTACGATGGTAGCCTGGTTCTTATGGGCAATGATCATGCCCGTAAGTTGTTTGGAATTGATTCGATTCATATACAAATGTTCCATGGTGGTGGAGTGTACTCTGACAGATGTGAGGCATGTTCCTGAACTGAAAAGAAAAATCTGATATCTCTGGGAGCTCTTGAGACACTCGGGTGCAAATTCGCTGGGTATGAAGGTATCCTAAAAGTTTCTAAATGGGCACTCACAATTATGAAGGCATAACGAAGTAGAAACCTTTACAGGTTAATCGGGAGCACTATATCGGGTTGAGCTGCAACGTCTATCGCAGAATTCATGTCTGCATGTGTAGGCTACATGAGCGTGCACGGTATGAAGGTACTACTTGATCGTGGTTTAATACCTGCTTTTAAAATTTTTGATTTGGATGTATGTGAGCATTGCATGTATGGTAAATAATTAAGATTATCATTTACAATTGGGAAACATATAAGTAAATGACAACTTGACTATGTGCATTATGATGTGTGGGGGTTGTCGCCCGTTGTTTTTAAAGGAGGGTCACCATTTTTTGTAATATTCATTGATGACATCTATAGAAAGGTGTGGATTTATTTCATGAAGAATAAATCTGGCGTATTTACCACTTTCAAGTCATGGAAGGTTATTATTGAAAATTAGCCAGAACAAAAATTGAAAGTGTTGAGTATCGATAACAACGGAGAGTTTACTTAGAACAGATTTACTATGTTTTATAATAACAATGAGATCGTGAGTCATAACACAATAAATCACACACCAGAGTAGAATGGTGTGGCGAGGCATATGAATCAGACTCTTTTGAAAAGAGCTTGAAGCATACTGAGTAATCTAGGGTTAGGCAATAAGCTATAGGCTGAGGCTGTTAACATAACTTGTTATTAGTGAATCATTACCCATCTACACCTATTGGTTACAAAATTCCAGAAGAGGTATGGAGTGGCCAGGAAGTCGACTACTTAGGGCTGCGGATTTTTTATTTTGATGCTTACTCTCATATACCGTTAGTTGAGAGAGATAAGCAAGACAAAAGGGATAAATAGTGTACCTTTGTCGGTTATGATGATGTAGTGAAAGGGTATAGGTTGTTCGACTGGGTTTCATAAAATATCATATTTAGCTGTAATGTCAAATTGGATGAGGGCTCCTTGTATTAAAAGAATAAACATAAGGAAACCGAAAAATCGATTATTGATGTAGAAATAGATAGAGGTGAAAAACTAAAGTTGAGCTGCAGAAAGAGGTATAAGAAGAGGTGGTGGCACCACCTGTTAGGGAAAATACACCCAGAAATCACAGGTTACCAATAAGATACATGGATGACTTAAGGGCCTGTTTGATTTTCCGGCTAAGTGTAATTACCATGTAAATGGGTAATAATTATTTACCTAGGTAATTACCACATATTTCCCAATGCAGATGTGACAACTTACCATTTCAACACTTAAATCGAGAAATTTACAACATCAATGTGGGGCCCATCGTGATGTATGTTACTTATCCACACCGCTCATTTGTTATGCTAACCAAATTTATGGCATGAGAAAAAAAATGATGCAGATCTAAAGGTCAAGTGGACCACACCACAGGAAACAACGAGAATCGAATGCCTACTATTAAAAACTTCTTGGGGCCCTTAAAAGTTTTGGATCAAATTGATATTTGTGTTTTCCCCTTATCCATGCCTGTGTGACCCTATAAACGGGTTGATGATGAAAAAACGTCAATGTGGGCCCAGTGGAGAAAATAACTTTCAATGGTGGACGAATTAAGGCCACTGTTTCCTTTCATGTGGGCCATTTGAGTGTTGGATCTGCCTCATTTTTTGGTTAATGCTCCAAAATGTTCTGATAAAATAGATGGACGGTATGGATATATCATATACATTACGATGGGGTCCACATATTTAAGTCAACACTTTTGTTTCAATTTTTGAGGTGGAATTACTCTCATATTTTTAAACGACGTGAAAAAGTAATAATTATTTGTTTACCGTGATTTACATGTATCATGGAAAATCAAATAGGCCCTAATTGTTGTATTTTCCCTCATCACGAATAAGGGGTTTCGTCTACCTTCTAGAAAGTATTAGCTGACTCAGATGCTGAGAAGTGGATGACAGCGATGAATGATGAGATGGATTCTCTATTCAAGAGTGAAATGTGAAAATTGGTGGAGCTGAAAGCGATTGGGTATAAGTGGATTTTTTTTTAAAGAAATTGGATAGGTATAAGGCGAGACTGTTGTAAAGTACTATACTTAGAAAGATGATGTCGACTTCAGTGAGATATTCGTACTTGTGGTCGTGCAAGTATCTATTATATTCGTATTATTGTTGGTTGCCCAATACAATCTGAAATTTGAACATTTGAATGTGAAGACCATTTTTCTACACGGGGAACTATAAGAGCATATTTATATAAAGCAACCTAAAGGGCTCGAGATATAAATAGTAGAGAATAAGGTTTACAGGTTAAAGATGTCGTTTGTACAACCTAAAATAGTCGCCTACACAGTTGTATAAAAAGTTTGATTCTTTCATTTTGTGTCAGTATTTATCAGAAGTGAGTTCAATCACTATGTCTTCTTCAAATCTTTGAGTGATGGGGAATTCATTGTTCTGTTATTATATATTGATGATATGCTTATCACCAGCTATAACATGTTTAAGATCAACATATTGAAGACTCGGTTATCCAAGACATTCAAGATGAAAAATCGGGGGTTGTAAACATAAATATTGGCATCAACTTACATATAGATAGGGAAAGCAGCAGGTTATAGTTGTCTTAAGAAGAGTATATTAAGAAGGTCTTGGTCAAATTTAGATTTAATAAATCTAAACCGGTTATCACACCCCATGTTACTCACTTTTAACTTTCTTCGAAGCAATGTCTTATGTTAGATAAAGAAAAGCAGTCTATGTCAATATATATCTTGTGTGCCCTACTCGAGCGTGATTGGTAATCTTATGTACGCCATGGTCTATACTAGACCGAATATTTCATATACAATGGGTGTTGTGAGAATATACATGTCAAACCCCGGCAAGTAACACTGGGAGGCAATGAAATGATTACTTCGTTACATACGAGGTATAACTAACTATGTCTTAACATTCAGTAAATCTGAGTAGAAATTGGTAATGTGGATAACTGAATGTCTACTTCCAATTACTCATTTATGTTTGCGGGTTGAGTAATCATTTAGATGTCGAAGCTTTAGTCTATGATTGTTCTTTACACAATTGAAGCTGAGTATATGACGGTGATAAAAGCATTTAAGGAAGTAATTTAGTTGAGAGGTATGATTAATGAGTTAGGGTTTCAGCAAAAAGTTGTGCATGCATTGTGATAGTGAAAGCATGATAAATTTGCCAAAGAACTTAGTATACTATTCCCGGATGTTCGTGTAACATCCTGAATTTTCACGGCCAAAGTTCATTCTTGTGCCCGAGAAAATCAGGTGTTAATAAATGAATTGGATGCTTTAAAAATAGCACTTTATTATTATTATTATTATTATTATTATTATTATTATTATTATTATTATTATTATTTCATTCTCTGATGCAGTTGGCAGGTTCACCCCACTGCCAGTTTACACTTCACCGTTAGCCACCCACTGTCCGTTAACACTTCACTGTTGGCCATCTCATAAAACTATCTTCGTATCCTTTTAGTATAATCTTCCATAGAGAGATTGTCCTCTAAGTCTTCAATCTGTATGTCACCTGTATTATCTGTACGGTTGGAGAGGGTCAACGCCCTACTCATAGTGATGGTTATCCTTTAAGATTAATAATAGTTCAAGCGATTCATAAAAGTAATACAAGGGTTCTGATACGTCCCATACTCCACTAATACGAGGGTATCAGCATGTGCAAATAACCTACATGAGATGCATGCCTAGTAAAGTGTGTGTGGTTCATCATACATAGTGATCATTATAATGTGGAATACGATTCATAGAAAACCCGGCTCGACCTTCATCTCATAACTATGGATATTCGTCGGCATGGCCAACCCTACCATGAATTTATGTGAATACCTTAAGGCGGCACAACACATGAGTCAAATGAATTACGTGACACGATTTGTTCATGAAGTGACTATTTGCGATATTCAATTCCGAAAGTGATGTGACACTACATTTGCAAATTACACATATCAATTTGTGCACCACTACCTAAAACACATGAAATTACGCATCGACCAAGAGGGTCTTTACCTAAAACACATTACATCCATGATAAACATATTTGAATCACTAGTTGTGATACCTCTTAACACATCGCTTGCACTTATAGAGAATGTAAACTGAATCATGGGAGTTTTAGAATAACAAGTCACATGCCCCAGCCCTTTAAAGATAGATAGCACAAGGCCAATAACATAAATAGAATAGTGGCAATGGCCAACTCGTCAAAGATAAAAGTGGCAACGGCCAAAATAATATAGAGGAAGGTAACAATGACTAACTCAACAAAAAAGGGAGTAATAGTGGCCAACTCAATAAAGAGAAGAGTGGTAACAACCAACTTTTAAAAAAAAAAGTAGTGGCAAAGGCCAACTTAACAAATAGATGAGTAGTAAGGGCTAACTCAACAAAATTGATAAAGGTAAGGGCAAGGCCTGAATCCATCGCAACACATAAATTCATAAGGATCGCTTGTAATTGACATCATATCGTAATTCCCAAAATGTTAGATAATTGTTGATGATAAATTAAATAATTGCAGGAAGGAATTGATAGTAACATGAAAACATATTATATAACAGGTAAGCCAAAGCATATCAACTTAAATTAAAGTGAGCTTAAAGGATAAAACCCTCACATTTTCTTCTTGTTTCTTCCTCTCTCTCTCTCTCTCTCTCTCTCTCTCTCTCTCTCTTCTTTTCCTTTCTTTTCTTTCTTTCTTTCTTTCTCCTTCTCTTTCTCTTTCTTTCTTCTCTTTTCTTTTCCTTTCCTTTCCTTGCTGATCAGATGGAGGGTCTGGCTGTTGCTCTCTTTCTTTCTTTCTTTTTCTCTCTTGTTTTTCTTTCTTATGAACAGCAAGGCTTGTTTTATAGGTTGTTTAAACCCAGCATCTCTTCTACGTAATCTCGTTTACGCAGCAAGAGTTTCGGTGCGTAAAGATTCTATGCAGCACGACTTACGCAATTCCCTGTTTGCGTATCAAAAGAGATTAGCGTCCCTCCTTCTAGATTCTTCTTTTAGTTGACGTGGAGAGGGTCAGCTATCCCTCTCCTTTGTTTTGGATAGTCTTGATTTAATCCAGAAGGCTTTCTTGAGTTTCCTTACGAAGCGGTGTTTGAAACCGTTTTGGTTTCCTGATATTACGCGCAGGCGGATTTTGTGGACAAGAATCTGTTGGGTTTTCTTGGGTTGAGTTGGGAGTGAAATGGTCTAGGGCTTGGTCGGTTCTGGATGGCCGACAGGGTCGACGGTTTGGAGTTTGTGATCGATCGCTCGTGGTGGCCCACAACTACTTGCAATCAGACGCTGTCTGTTCGGGTTCTTGTGGACGGGACTCCTTGCGACTGTTGTTGCAGGCATGTGTGCGTGCATGGGTGCACGTGGTCAGCATGGTTTTGAACGAAATTAGCCCAACTACGTGATGGATGGTTTGGATCTCTTTCCAAATGGCCGAAGTGTGGCCCAACTCAGTTCGATCACCAGTCATCCACATACAGCCCGACTTCTTGCGTCCCATATCCTATACACGTATTCCTGGAAGCTACACGTGTCTGCCTGGAAGCTTGTGTGGAGACCTAGGGTTCGGTCGTTTTGGCCTTCTGATCATTATGAACGGCTCAAATCATCCATATGGATGATGTTGGTGGCCCACGGTTCATCTCAGTGGCAATCGTCCGCAGATACTGCGCGAATGAAATGGGATTTTATCGAGTCAAACCTAGTTTGACCCGATGTCTGGTTCGGTGCACTGCGAACGTGCACAAACCTTATGTATCTTCATCCTCTAAGTGGGGTCCACTGTGTTGCATGGTACAATCCACACCATCCATTCTATTTGGATAGTCCTCCTTAGGACATTAGACAAAAATCAGGAAGATCCAAAGCTCAGGTGGGCCCCAAAATCAATGGTTAATAGCTATCTGTCCATTGGGTCATTTTTACAATGATCTAAGGGCTGAAATTTGACGTGTATGGCTAATTTATGGTACATAGGCATGGTATAAAATTTCACATTAAACAGATTGTGGGAACCATCTGATCTAGCATTTAGGGGTCTAGGTAAATGGCATTTTCGTAATTAATGTTGATCTAAGAGTTTTGTGAAATCTAAGGGTTCTATAGGGTTGTAGGTATGTTTCTAAGTAATTCTTATATAAGGAGTTATCTCTAAATTATTATGGATGGAGGGTCATTCGTTGATTTAATTAGGGGAATGTAAATGTATCAAACCGTGTGATCAACGGTCAGCTAACTTGATTTATGGATGGAGACTATTCTCAAGGGTTAGATTCAGGTAAGGGGTTGGACGTAAGGTTAGGAACGTAAGGTTAGGATAGATAGATTGATACTGTACCCATGTACATAATAGGTTGAATCTTATGGTAACGCTCGAGAACTTAAAAGTTCGGGGCGTTACAATCTACCCCCTTTAAACATAATTTCGTCCCCGAAATTTAGTATTTTCATTATCCGAGTCATTTTTCATTCCTCTAAGGATTTCCTACTTCCCATGTTCGAGGTAATATGAATAGATGGTCATAGTGGGTTTGAGCCCGATACACAGATCCTTTGCCCGCGCAGTATAGAGGATCTACCGGTATCAATTCATAATCCTTTTAAATCTCGATCCTTTGCTTAATCAGGGCATTAGGTTATTAAGATTTGCGAGGACTTTAGAATTTGAGTCAAACCGTGTAAATTTCGCTTAAACATGGTTCCATCAGTCCATAATCCTGATTGTTTTAGACTCATGAGGAATCTCACGTGCTCTTATATTCTTATAAATGATGAGTCTATGTGGCCCATTACGTTTTCACTGTGTACTCTGATTTTCCAATGTACTACTTGAATTTTAATATACTTCTATCATCCTCACTAGTTCATTATGCTTAGGTTTTCAATGTACTATTCGTTTTATCCAGCAAATGCTAAAGGAAGGCAATGTTACTTTTGAGAAGATTATTGCTAGAGGAAAGCAATGTTACTTTTGAGAAAATTCACACCAGTGAAAATTTCGTTGCATGCTTATAAAAGTGATTTTTGCAGAGAAGTAAACATTTTACTTGACTTATTTGGGCTTGGCAAAGATAAGGTGTGCACATAAAGCGATAGTGGAGCTATATTGAAATTTAGAGTTGGTGATAACAACTTGGGGCAATAGAGATGGAGGAGATTACAACCACGATGGAGATTGTTGTCATAGTGCCTTTAATCTGTCCAGCAGAGTTTACCGAACTCCAATAAAGTTTATTGAACCTCCATGTAATATTCCCGATCGACCGATGTTGGATTCCAGTCAACCGAGAGTCCCTGTGATGATTCCGGTCGACCAAAGGTCGGGTAGGGTCAATCGAACAAAATGTACAAGTTCTACGAAAATGCAGGCTTTGTTTCTAATTTCCTACAGAAGTCTATATAATCCTTTATAATATAGAATTGGAGTTAATTCGTGTATCGTAGAGAGTCCGCATGATTTCTAAGGTTTTGTAAGGCAAATTTGTCTTGCGAAATGAGGGTTTTAAATTTGTAAGTTATATATCTCTTGTAACTTTTGAATTTTAGCGGATTGTTTGTGGTTTGGTGTCATTATTTTTTTTCATAAATATTTTCTGCATAATTTTTTTTGTATTTCTTTATAATTATTTGATTTTTATTTTTTATTTGTATATTTAATTCATTCTAAGTTTGCTTTCGTGCCTAACATATAACATGCAGTGGATACGCACAATACCCATGACCTAAAATGAAGTGGGGAAAACGGATGAACAACGTGGATCAAAGACATACATCAGGTGGACCTCACAGAGTCGTGCCACCTACGATTTCCTAGTGGCGGGTGCTGAGGCAATCCGCTTTCCCGGAAGGTGGGAGATGTACGCGTACCAGCTACTAACTCTCGATGTGCATCGTTTTAAAGAAACTTCGCCTGTAGCCTTCTTCAACATCGACGATCTAGATTGACGTGACTATGGACCGCGTGGACCGTTGATGGGTGACATATAACAGACCATCGTCATCGTGTATAATTGAGGACGTGAAAATAGAATACCCAATGGTAGCTATTTGATACCGATATCAGACGCTTGATACGCAGCTACTCCCAAACTGGGCTCTGTAAAAAGGGTTGGACGGCGTGGATATATGCCGTATAATCAATGTGTGCCCAGCAGTTAGGGTAACACCCAGTCCGCTCCCCCCATAAACCGTTCACGTGGCATGCATCAGTCGAATTAAAGCGACTACATTGGACGACCCAATGCCGCTAAGTCACAGTACTCTTGACTCGTGGACATTTGTTTTGTTGAAAAAGGATCATCGGATTTTTCATCTTAACCGTCCAATAAATGTCCACCAATCCAAGGGCCAGATAATAACATAAGTGTAAATTATAACTTATGATGAATATACTGGGACCCATAATTTGGACGGGTTTCGTTTAGCTTGTACGCTAGGTACGCAATTTCTAAGAAATGTTAAACCAACCGTGCATCATCGTCACACTACGCCAGAGTCCCGATTCTGACAAGTGGGACCCACGGTTAAGTAAATCCAGACCTTCGGTCTGTGGAGTCCCACGGTGGATAGGTTACACTCTCAATAATCTCACGTTTCGCAAGATTCCATCAACCAATTTCGACACTATTTTTCACTCGAATGACACAGCTTTTGAATTTATGTTCCTGACCATCTATCTTTAGTAGAGAAATCAAAAGGTTAAGAATGATCCATCAAGGATAAGTTCCTCGGGCCATATTCCATTAACGGCTAGATGCAAACCAATGGTCCGGATTAACAATCCAACGGGCATCACTAGTCAGAATTCAAAACACGTGCATATTTTCAAAAAATAATCTATAATCATATAACTCCTGTTGAAATACATCCAAATCATATACTGTAATGTACGCGGTCTACCACCAGAGAAGCAACAGTATCCGGCGTACCTGCGCACCCTGGCGTAAATTAGAATCGAACCATTTACACGAGTATAGTACAAGGAAAAAAACACAAAATCAAAACAGCAAAAAATATAACATACGCCACGGGAGCAGCAATTTAAGCTCTTCTCCGGAAGTTGGAGAGTGAGTCAACAGGCGATAGTAACCGTTCAAGATAGAAACCCCACCATGGATCAGCCACATGAAAACATACATGTTTCCTAGAAACGATCCTAACCATCCATCGAAAGGACAGTTGTGATTAAAATCATGTCCGTCAATCTAATGGAATCCAGCTTTCCATTGCCTATCCACGTAGAGTCCCATACTTTTGAAAGGCTCCGATCAGCCTCTCCACGCATTCCAACCACAGTAACAGAACTCCAATTCCTGCTCCCGCGGTGTACCCTATCTTTCCTGATCCCGCAAAATATCCACTCTCTCGCTCTCTCTCACAACTTCGTCTGGTGCTTGCAGTCCTGCCGTCGGATCTTCAGATCGGGGAACCCGATCGCCACGTGGCACTCCACCAGCGCGACAGCGTGTCGCTTAAAGATCCCCAAGAACGTGACTCGGCCCGGCACCGTCGTCCGCGTGTCGATCCCCACCTCGCCGGCCATCACATCGCCAATCAACTTCATAATGTCCGCCGCGAACTTGTCCGCCTCCACCGTCAGCCGGGATCTGACTTCCTCCGACCCCTTCGCCGGAATCCGACCCGGCGCCAAGTCAGCATCCCCGACCTCGACCCCACAGTAATAGATCAAGGTCTTCCCGGTCCCGTGGCGGAAGCTGGCATGGTTGGGGTTATCGACGCGGAGGACGAGTTCGAGGGTGATGTTGAGCTGGATGCTGACGGCCGGAATCGTGACACGTGGCGCCACGCCGGAGACCATGGCGGAGATGAGGGTAGTTTGGGGATCTTTGGCCTTGAAGACGGTGAGAGCGAGGATGAGACCGATGATGAAGAGGGTGAGGAGGACGAGAGCGACTGACACCGTAACGACGCAGCAGCGGTTATAACGGCGTCTGGCTTGCGGCGGTTTCGGAGCGCTGGGTCCGTTACCTGTTTCCGTCATCATTAGTGACGGAGAAGAAAAACAAGAAAGAGAAGTTGGATTTTGTGAGATAAGAACGCGGTTTATAAAGAGGGATGGCGGTGTGGTGGGAGCAAGGTATTTAATCATGAGATACTGAAGCGATTTGCGCGAGGATACATCAGCAAGGTGAATCGCGTCTCACGTGCCAAAATGGAGTACGTGTCTAATATCAAACCTTTCATGTGAGTTCCGTGTCCAATCTTTTTATAGAAAGAACGTCCAAAGTCGCATGCTTGGATCATAAATAACCGTTCATGCAGCAAATAACCTCTAACATTTCATGTGCAGTCCACATCCAACCAATCCAATACTATTGTTTGAACTTGAGATCTCATCTATGGATTGGAGAATTTAGATGGTCAGAAACATCTAATGAGCAGTCCGGATCTCTTGTTTGTACGATTTTTAGCACAAAAGTTGCATTTGCCTCTTCAATATCTACTCTCGCGAATATAGATGGAAATCAATTTCATGATACGGGAAAGCAAAATTACACTTCCGGAGTACTTTGAAATTGTGTGTTTTTCTTTAATATTTTCGTTATTAGCGTAGGAAGACCCGATTGGGTAGACTGGTAGACCGTACCTTGGAGGGTACAGAGATGGACGGTGGATGTTGCACCGTTTGGGTGATCGTAACTATTGGATTTATGGGTTTTTTTATTATTGAATGTGAACTGTTCAATGTGTATTTAGATAGTTGGGAATTGAAAATGACAGGATGATTTCATTTTCTTTTATTGCATATGATCTATCATGGTGGGGCCTTGATTGGTTCTGATCACACGTTAGCCAAGATGTCTAGGATTACAATTTGAGAACTCACGAGGTGTATAGTACTTATCTTCTTTAATGATCTGAGCGACCAACTAAAAGTGGTGGACTTCGTGGGAAGTTCATATTGCATGAATGCATGTTTCAGGCGCGGATTAGCTACTGACAGGTTGAGTAGCGAGACTCGCTACTGAAGTGACGTCACCAAGTTCCCTGGGCCCCACCATGATGTATATTTTGTATCCGCACCTTCTATCCATTTGAGGAGATCATTTTAGGGCAATATACAAAGACTGAGTTAAATCCAAAGCTCCAGTGGACCCCAGAACAGAAAACATTGGGATAGTAACGCCCACCATTAAAAGCTTCCGAAGGCTACAAAAGTTTTAGATCAAGCTGATATTTGTGTTTTCCCTTGTTTAACGGCTTTTATAACTTTTGAACCGGTTGAATTTCAAATAAACAGTATGATGGGCCTTAGGATAGTTTCAACAGTGTGAATTACTCTCCCCACTGTTTTCTGTAGTGGGTCCACTACAGATTTTTATTGGACTCATTCTTTGTATCATGCCCTGAAATGATATCTCAAAATGGATGGACAGCGGGGATACAAAACATACATCATAGTGGGGCCTACAGAACTTGGTGACGTCACTTCAGTAGCCGAGTCGCTGCTCAACCTGTCCGTGGACGCATGTTTCGCGGCCATGCATTAACTGAGGGGGACTTAATTTCAGCGACTGACGAATGATCTGAACCGTTAGTTTGCAGAGAACTACCGTGGAATGGGCCATGGTCTGAGAAACACGCTGAAAGGTGACATCTGAGTAGAGACCTTCAAATGGACACATCTTCCTCGTTCCAGTAGAAAATCAACGGTCAGGCCAGCATGACTCGTCCGGAACGGTGCGATTCATCAGCGTCGGTGCCCATGTGGGGCCCATAGGCATGGGTAGCGACGCATGTGAAGCAAACCCTACCTGTGTCGGGGCTGTGTGGGTCCACAGAGTTGTACGGATTTTGAGAGGTGGATTTTTTTTTTTAATACTCTTGCAACTAGTGCCTGGCATCGGATCCAGTCGAATCGGATTCGGCCCAACTTGACCAGGTCTGAGTTCTGCATGGCCTGACCCGAACTCAGTCAGAATCGGGACCGAGTCTGGGTCCTCTGATCCAATCCGATCCTAAACCCTGCTGACCTCGACCGATCCGAGTCAGACTCGGTCAGGAAAACCGAGTCGGATCGGATTGGCCCAGGTTCGGATCAGGTTTCCCATAAAGAAGAAAAGGAAAAACAAGATTTAGATGTTTTCTTATGCCTGACAAAAATGAAACATCAAATTTACTCACTAACCTGAATAACAGTCTGATCTTCATTGTTGACGACAAAGCTAGCAGCAAATGCACGAGGACCAACATGGAGAATTTCATTAACAAGCAGTTCATTCTCAGTGACTAAATTCTCACTCGTAGAAGAACTCGGCCGAGCATCTGAAGTTCTGGGAGCAGCTGAAGCGACTTTGGATGAGGATGGGGCATCCTTAAACAAGGAGCGAACTACACGGTGTGAGCTCTGAATGCCTTCAACAGGACTCCTTTGCTCTAAGACTGGAACAGAAAGCTCAGCTGAAGAACTGGGTATTGAAGATGAAATATGAGCAATTGGTGGCACTGTCGGGCTACCATTCTCCTTTGCTTCAAAGTATTTGGACCGCATATTTGAGAAAGCACATTCCATCCGTTCAATGCTAGCACTACCACTCAGATGTTGCACTTTCTCCCGCAGAAGTTCCTGATCTTCCAAAACCTAAGCATCATGAAACATAAGAAACCATTAAAGTATTGATCATATATTGATCAACAAGTAGCCATCTCATATGATTTTAGCCCAAGCTGACCCAAGTTTATATGCACCAATTATATCCACAACAAAAATATAGCATTCCCTTTGTTAGACAACCCATCCATCTTAAATATACACCATTGATTTAGTTCTTGCAAAATCTCTCTCTGTTCGTGTGTAGTCTCATCAACGGAGACAAGAAGGACATTCAAGTGGGAAATAGATATTTTATCAATTTCAAGCTAGACCATAGGGGTTGAGTTGGCCATTAGCCCAACCATTTTTTCAGGTTTGGGTTAGACTTGAGCCTCTATTTTAAGTTTAGGGCTAGCTTGGCCTGGCCCAAACGCAACTCATTGCCACTCTTAGGAAGAAATTATATATGAAACTGAAGGATAACTCTGGTAGAGCGTAGTGCAGTATTGTGGAAGCAGATTGGGTGGTGACCCCAACACCAACCAGTGAGGTGGTGTTGGGTGTTGTGGGGCCCACCCACTGTGATGTATGTGTTTTATTCACACTGTTCATCTATCTTGCCAGCTCATTTTGAGTTTAAATGAAGCAAATCTGAAGCTCAAGTGGACCACATTGCAGGAAACAGTGGAAATAAAACACTCACCATGAAAAGCTTCTTGGGCCCACAAAATTACACTGTTTCTTGTGGTGTGGTCCACTTGTGTTTTAGATCTGACTCATTTTTGAGCCCATGTCGTGACATGATCCAGCAAAACGGATGTACAGGGTGGATTTTTCACAAACATTAGTGGGCCCCACCCACCTACAAGTTTTTTTTAACTGCAATGGGCCATTTACAATTGGTTTTGCCGGATGGATGGTATAGATTGACCAACCGTACAACGAATGAACTGTGCAGTAGCAAGGATTATTGCAAGATGGTTGGAAGCCCTGCACTACAAGTAAATCCAGGACCCGAACCCCACCCAACACCAAGAAATTCATTTTCTTGCATTCTCCAACCATTAAAGACATTGCCAGGAATCAAGTGAGCATTTAAAAAAAAATATACTTACCTGATTCCATGCAGATAGGGACGGCACTGTAAAATCCACGGTGGGACAGTGATGGACGTCGGCGCTGAAGAAGAAGAGGAGACTAGAGAGGAAGAAGATTGTCTGTCAGGCAGTGATCGTCCATCGTTCGGGTTGGGTTAGGCCGTTAGGGTAAGAAAAGAGGGTAAAGGGAGAGTCGCTGTAAAAACGGGTAGGGTAAGAAAAGAGGGGAAAGGAAAAGTTAGGGTAAAATAAAATAAAATTTTAATTTATACTACCCGCTCACCCGCTCGGGTCGGGTCTGTTCTGTTCGGGTCGGGTCCCTTCAGTTCGGGTATCCGGGTCGGGTCAGTGTGGACAGAGGTCTATCCGGACCCGACTCGAAAAACAAACGGATCTAAACGTTCAAACCCAATCAGGCCTGATCTTGGCCGTCAGTTCTGTTCAAAACGGGCCGGATCGGGTCGGATCTAGCGGATCGGGTAAGAAATGCCCACCTCTACTTGCAGCGTGTGATGGTTGAAATGCGGACACCGTAGACACAGATATCATCCTGATATAAAACTTCTTGTCACCTCAGGGGTTCAATCCACCACTGATTCGTGTGGTATGGCACACATGAGCGTTGGATTTTCCTGAATTTTTAGAATCCTGTTCTATCGTCCAAAACAGATGGACGAATGAATTTCTCGCGGACATCTCCGTGGGCCCCACACAGCCATGGCCACAGGAATATCTCTGTGCCGATGTCAGGGGCAATCTGATTCCCATGGCCTGTACAAATCTTGAGATTGCAGAACTCATTGGAGATCCAAAGATGAGGGCGCGGTTTCCCCATCTGTGATGTATTTTACCTATTCGACGCGGTCTATCTATTTTGACAGCTCATTTTAGGTAATAATCCCATAAATGAAGCAGATCCAAATCTTATGCGGGCCACACCACAGTAACGAGTCATTATTATTGAATCTTCATAATTAAAAACTTCATGGAGGCCACCGGAATATTTATTTGCCATCCAACCTGTTGATGATGTCACCAAGACCTGAATGAAGAGTACACACAATTATCAGGTTGATCCAAAACTTTTCTAGCCCACGAGAAGTTTTCGATCATCGATTACCACTGTTTCCTATACTATGGTCCACCTTATATTTCGATCTGCTTCAATTTTTTGAATCATGCTCTAGAATGAGTTTTCAAAACGTTTGGACGGCATGGATATAAGGCACGTATATGAAAGTGAGCCCCACAGTCCTCGCATCCCCGGATCCACGGAAGCCTTGCGTCCGGCAGATGGACGCGAATTGCATGCGACAGGGAGCTCGGTGGGGGCAGCTGTGATGTTTTTGCCGGATCGGACGCGGATGTTCCTGTGCAGGGATGCTAGGTGGAGCCCTCAAGATTTTTGTTAGAAATCCACCCCCTTCATCTGTTTTGGGAGTTCATTTTAGGACGTTCGAACAAAAATGAGGAGTATACAACACTTAAATCGGCCATATGAGAGGAAACATTGGGAATTCAATGAGCACTGTTGAAGCATTCCCATGGCCCTAAAAATTTTGTATCAAGCAATTTGGATTTCTAGCATACATTGCAGTGGGCCCCACCCAGCATCCTTTACCAGGACCTTCTGCCCAAGATAGGAAAAAGTAAGAAACAAACATTCATTGCAGAAACATTGGTAGGGTCAAATAAGTTTTGGATAAGCTTGCAGAGAGAGAGAGAGAGAGAGAGAGAGAGAGAGAGAGAGAGAGAGTGTGTGTGTGGGAAAAGGTACTATGCGCTCGAGATCGAGAGAGAGAGAGAGAGAGAGAGAGAGAGTGTATGGGAAAAGGTACTATGCGCTCGAGATCGAGAGAGAGAGAGAGAGTGTGTATGGGAAAAGGTACTATGCGCTCGAGATCGAGAGAGAGAGAGAGAGTGTGTGTATGGGAAAAGGTATGACCTCACGAGTCCGAGAGAGAGAGAGAGAGAGAGAGAGAGAGAGAGAGTTGAGTGTGTGTGTGTGGGAAAAGGTACTATGCGCTCGACCTCACGAGTCCGTCCCATGAGGTCGAGCTGTGTGGGCCCCACCGTGGTGCGTTTCGAACATCTACCCCATCAGTCAGATGCACCATTCCATTGTGGGCCTAGGTCTCAAAAATCAAGTCAATCTGTGACTTGTGTGGGCCACACCACATATAGAAGTGGGGAGGGGCAGTGCACCATTAAAACATTCATAATCATTTTTTGGGCCCACCGAGATGTGGTTTGCAAATCCAGCCCATCCATTATGTGTGTCCCACTTGGACGAGGGTTCAGACCAAGTTTCAGCAACATTCAAAACTCAGGTGGGCCCCACCAAGTGCTTTTATATGTTTTAACGGTGTCTTCACATGATTTTAGATGGTATGTCCCACCTGAGTTCTCTATACGGCTGATTTTTGGGATATCCCATAATTTAGAGGGGACTCATCAAATGCACGGTGTTGATGGTCGACACGCATCACGGTGGGGCCCACACAGCTCGACCTTAGGGGAGCTTATCGTGAGGTCGAGCGCATAGTACCTTTTCCCTATATATATATATATATATATATGACCTTTTGAAGAGTATAGATGGCATACAAATATCAGGGTGGGTACATAAGACCAGTCGAGCCCTGTGCGGTCGAGCTCATGGGAACTTCCCATGAGGTTGAGCTGTGTGGCATGTTGAACATCTATCCCATCAGTCAGATGCACCATTCCATGGTGGGCATAGGGCTTAAAAATCAAGTCAATCTATGACTTGTGTAAGCCACACCACATACAAAAGTTGAGAGGGGTCACCCTCCATTAAAACATTCATAATCATTTGTTGGGCCCACTGAGATGTGGTTCACAAATCCAGCTCATCCATTATGTGTGTCCCACTTGGATGAGGGGTTAGACCAAGTTTCAAATGCATCCAAATTTCAGGTGGTCCCAACCAAGTGCTTTTATATGTTTTAAGCATGTCTTCGCATGATTTTAGATGGTATGGCCCACCCGAATTCCGTATACAACCGATTTTTGGGATATCTCATAATTTAAAGGGGACCCATCAAATGCACGCTGTTGCTTTTCGACAAGCATCACAGTGGGGCCCCCATGACTCGACCTCATGGAAGTTCCCATGAGCTCGACCGCATAGAACCTTTATATATATATATATATATATATATATATGACCTTTTGAAGAGTATAGATGGCATACAAATATCAGGGTGGGTACATAAGATCGATGGGTATATAAAATCATGGTGGGTTCATCGACCTTTCTACCGTAGGCATTTTCTTGTACACTTTTTCCCACCTTTCTTTCCAATTTTTTTTAGCAAATCTCTTAACAAGATAAGGCAAGACAGATAAATTGGGGATCTCTCACAATCATGGTGACCCACTTAGATTCTTGTGGCAGGAAGTTCTGGCTACAGCTGTAGCAGGCAATACGCGCCTACCGTGCATTTGATTATGGAAGGTTGTCACGCCCCAAACTCGGAAAATGGGCTCACAAAATTTTCGATCGTCGAATCCGGTGCCGACAGCCTCCGTAGTACCCCATTCTCAGCTCCCAGCGTCCATACTTCAGATTCCGATCCTGGGATCCTATAAGGAGGATTTTCAGTATGAAATTTTTTTGTAATGGAGCATAACCACAAGCATAACCAAGTCACAAAACAACATCACAACATATCCACTATGTCAAAAACTTGAAGTACAATGCGAAAAGGAAAAATACAGGGTGATCAAAAGCTCCAAAATAGTCTGGTACGCGCTCCTACCTCAGCGCTGCTGCTGTCAACGACACCTGCACGCAACGGTCGTGCATAAGCTTACAAAAGCTTAGAGGGTGATGTAAGTGTGTGCGCAAGGCGAGTGCTAAGTATACAATATCAGAGTAATGCAGAAATATGCGGTAAGTCCATGAATGCTATCAGCGGTACCAAAACTATGTGATGCAAGGCATAAATGCTATCGGCCATACCAAAGTCATGCGATGCGAGGCCTATGTAGCCAAATGTTATATGCGAGATGCAAAGCAAGCGTGCCAGTACTCATCAAGTACACATATCAGTACAGTTCCTCTCTGGATATCACCGAGGTCTAATACACCTCATACTTACTGCCTCCTCCCTAGCTACACAGTCAAGCGAGTGGAAGAGACCACACTATCCGCCTGACCAGTAGTCTGCTAATACCTACCCGGTTCGTCGATAGCAGACTCATTTGTGATCTGGTCAAACTCAGCCTAGCTTATAGCCCCCTCACTCGGTCGGATAAGACCACACCCCCTTCCAACCGACCACGACACAGTGGGAGACGCGGCCTACTGGTATTCGGCACTCAGGCACTTGTGTATCCACTCGGTCTAGACGTTGGAGCATCCCCTGGTACCAAAAAGGTTCTGGAATTTTCACCCAAGGACATCCTAAGTGCCCACAAAGTTAGAACCAATATTTTCGGTATCCGATACGACCATCCATGATGTGCCTGTGGAGGTCACGGCCCTGATGTCACTAGGGCGTGCAGTGAATCACGACACACAATGCGAAATGCATGAGTCACGCTATCAGTCATGCAGCAATCTCCCGCGTACCACACACTCATGTGGGGTACTCCGTCTCATAAGTAGTCCCATAAATGTCTCAGCCAACGGCTTTTGCTATGATCAAACATTTCTCACATCAAGCATACATATGATGCGTATGGGCATGAATCATGGAGCTACACTAAGCATGTTATAAAGTAATAGACTAATTTTACAATGCAGATGAGCCTAGACGGCCTACACATAACAAGTATGGGCCTATTAATGGGCCCAAGGGAGAGTCATAATGCGGACATTTAACCAACATTATTACAATGTGGACGTCAAACCGACATTGCTCCTAAGGCATGGCCTGCCACAAACCATGGAGAAATCATGCATTGCAATGGACCCTAAGGACAACCCGTTTGGGCCTCGACCCATGGGCCTTAGATACATCAAATGGGCCGCATCACGTGGGCCTTTTATAAATCAAGTGGGCCGCATCTATGAGCCTTATGTACATTGCAATGGGCTTTAGAATGCATCAAAATGGGCCTAATCACATGGGCCTTATATCCATATCAAGGTGGGCCTCAACAACAGCCACAAATACATCAATATGGGCCTCATCACATGGGCGTTATAAATATCATGGTGGGCCTCAACAACAGGCCACAAATACATTAACATGTATAGATATACATATACATATATATATATATATAAATGAATCATATCCAAGGATCAACTGGACCGCACTCCAAATAGTGGTGGGGATCCACTTGAACCATGGATCTGACTCCTTCATTAGCCCCTGCCATAAGCCATAAAATGGGTTCTCAAAATGGATGGAAGGAATGGATGCAATGCGTGCATCATGGTGGGTCCCCCTAACCGTCCAGCAGTGGACAGTGTGGATACATACATAGGCCAAGGTGGGCTTCCACCGTCCACAGCTGTGGACGGTGCACATAGAACACATACATCAGTGTAGGCTCCACCATCCGCCTGGACGGTGGGAATAAAACACATATATCATTGTGGGTCCCATGGGGGGGGGGGGGCACCATAATGTTTGCTTTCCATCCAACCATTGATAAGGTCGCACGGACCTGGCTGGAAAGGAAAAACAAATTTCATATTGATTCAAAACTTCAGTGGACCCAAAAACGGGTTTCAATGGCAGGCTTTAAATCACCACTGTTTCGTATGATGTGGGCACTTGAGTCTTGGATGTGGCTGAAATTTGGAGGGGGCCCACTTCAGGAAGGGGCCCACCTAATGAACGGATTAGATGACAAATACACATCATGGTGGGGCCCACGGCTGGGACCGTGGGTCCCTACCTAACCGTCCGCCCGCCTCCACGCGGCAGGCGCTGCTTGCACGCCTTTGGCAGCAGCAGTGCCTACTGCATTGATATTTTTTTTTTAAAAGAGTTTTTCTTCAGTTTTTCGTGTATGGGGCCCATATCAGCTGAATCCAACCCTTCCATTGCACTCTATGGCTCAAGACCGTCAAAACGAGTCCAATAACCAATGTTTTTCGGCACATAAAAAATGTCAGGGTAACTTTCAATGGTAGAAACCACAATTTTACATGCTATGGCCCGCCCAAAGATCAGATGGACTTCATTTTTCAGCTCAACGCCTAAAATGAGTTGGTAAATAGGATGGATGGCATGGATTGAACTCATACATCAATGTGGAGCCTACACAAGTGGCCCACCCCAAATGTGTCTTAAACCAAGCTCATATTTGTGCTTTCCATTCAACGTCCAGCATCCTTGGACGCTGGACAGTCTGGACGTAATACATACATTGAGGTGAGCCCCACCTATGGATGTGGGCCACCAAAGAAGGGGTTGGAGGGCATGGGAAATACATAAATCAAAGTGGGGTCCATCCGAGTGGGCCACGCGAACATATCGTTATACACACAAAAATATATGGAAAAGAGAAGGAAAGAGAGATAAAGAGAAAAGGGGGTGGACACGTGTGATGGAGGGCTCCGCCACTATGAGCCCTCCCTTGCATTCAATCATACATCAAGTGGGTCCCAATATATGTGGGCCCACCAAATCAAGGATTCAACGGTGGAGATCCTTTCTCCACCAAATGTAAGGTCTAGATGACCCTATCCATATATGGAAAATAAACATCATGATAGGGTCCATGGAAAATGGCCCCATCATGAAATGATCATGAGGATCAAAGTGGTCCATTGGCCACATAAAGGGTCCAAAGTGAGCTCCACACCATCAATTGGTAGGCCTCACTTGGCTTATCATCAAAATATGAAAATCTATCCTAATAAGCACCCACCGTCGATCTTCTTGGTCTGTTCGAAAGCCGATCTCCTTGTGCTTCACTTTGATGGAGGGAGATAAGAAGTGGATGGCTTGGATGAAGGATTTTTGGAATGGGAAGTGGGCCACCAATATCACTTTTCTCTCTTGGAGGAACTTGGACGTGAGCCTCTTCTCTTGCTTGGGAAAAGTGATGAGAAAAGAGAGAGAGGAAGAGAGGGGGTTGTAAGGAGAGAGAGTAGCTTAGGTAGGCCATGATTACTTGTAAGGGAGGGTGGCTAGCAATAAATGTTTATAAGAAGGCTAGGGGGTAGGGTAGCTATAACTAGGGTAGGGTGGCTATAGCTAAGGTAGGGTGGCTATAACTAGGGTGATGTCATCCATCACCCTCATGATTACCTAGAGATTGGTGCCACATGGGATGGGTGGGTCCCGCAATATGCGGTCCACGACCATTATAATGCACGGTCCACATCTTATGATCTAAGCGTCAAGTTTGCACACGAGACGCGGCGTTGGAACCGCGGAGACGGTGCGATCGCAATGGTACATGGCTCGGATTAAGCTACTCAAATCTACAGGATATGACTTAGGATCGCACGTAAACGTCGATTATAGGTCGTGGGTTGCCAGAATTCGACGGGAAGGATCGCGGCAGTCGACGGAACAGTACGGACTAGGATACGGGTCTTACAAAGGTGCTGCTTTAAGGGATCCTTGACCATGGGAACACTGTTATGCTTACTACTTAAATCCATGCTTTCAAAGAATCAAGTAGATCAATCTCAAGTGGACCACATTGTAGGAAATGGTGGTGATTAAGCATTAAATTTTTTTATGGGCTATAAAAGTTTTGGATAAGATGGTATTTGTATGATCCCTTCGTATAAGTCCTCTTGACCTTATAAACAAGTTGGATGACAAATAAACATTCAGTTGGCCCTTAATAAATTTTTAATGGTGGATATTCAATCATCGTTGTTTCTAGTTGTTTCCAGTGGAGTAGTCCACTTAAGATTTGGATATGCTTCATTTTTGGGATCATGCCACAAAATGAGCTATCAAAACATATGGACGGTATGGATGTAAGTCAAATACATCAAGGTAAGCCTCACAGGCCAGGAATATACTTGAAAATTCACCTGTGGTATAATGGGATTACCATGGCTACCTATGCAGAAGCTTAGCGGAACTAAGGAATGAAGGCTATATCCCAAGGGGTAATTAAAATTTTTACCTTTTAAATCACAATTGTCTACTTAACCTAATATGCAAATTAAGCTAAACAAAATAATTAACTCTAAAGCTTCCAAGCCAATAGATAATCTAATCATATAGACTACAAATGATATGCCAATTAAGCAATTAGTTTATTAACATGGTAATGTACATGTGTGTGTGGGATATGCTAACTCCGAGCATTCATCTAATTATTCATACAATCATTAAACATTTAATTACGTAATTATAATTAAACAAGTGGTCAAATAACAATTCCAAACACAAGCATATATATATATAGTAGTTTTATTTCCCTACTCTACTCTTGTTCAATAGTTGTTTTTGGTCAAGAGTTAAGGTCACCAAGGCACCTTATTTACTTGTTCTTTGCTCTTTGACACTCTTGTTCTCTTGTGTCTTTGGTCTTCAACTTCTAAAGGCTTAACCGACTACATAACATAAAGACTTACATGATTAACAAATAAGATGCATAAATCAATGCGCTAACTATTTCCATCTTTGTCAATTACGTGACAAAAACCTAACTACTCTCGAAGTCATGGTTTTACCATTACAAGACACATTTTAACTGGGGTTAAAGGATGCATATTATCATTAAAAACATGCAGCATGTTAAGTATAATAATTCAAAGGATATACCAATTAAAAATGAGAATCATCAAAGATAGTCTAAGTTAAAATATGTAATACTCGGTTTTAGTAAGTTTAAAGCTTAAATTATCAATGCAAATAAGGCATCATCCTCATGTTTACCAATGTGCTCAGTATGAGGTTAAATGCTCTGGTTTAATATAACACCCTGGTTCTCGAAACCCAAGTATATTGCTCATTCTCCGAAAATCGAATGTTAACCTTTAAAGATAGCCCAAATTCATGTTTTTTTTAAATTCTTTTTCAGAGTTAACAGTTCAGCAGAAGAGAAACAAATCAAACATAAAGTAAAGTTTGCATACATATTCAGAATATACGAGAGACTGCCCAAAGGGCTTATACAAACTGATGTCTCAATGCTAATGTTAAGTGTGAAATATTGCATATTTCTCCCTTGTTATAACTTGGTTTTATGCATGTTACTGTAATATCCTGAATTTTCACGGCCAGAGTTTATACTCGTGCCCAAGAAAACTGAGTGCTAATAATTGAATGAATTGGATGCTTTAAAAATTGCACCATATTTTTTTCATTTAAATCACATCCAGTTACATTCATGAAGGTAACCATTCACAAGAATAAAATTGACTATATTTATTATTTCATCAGAGTAAAAGAATTCAACAAATTATTAAATGCCCTCTCAATGAGAACTTATTACATTATCGAGTTCACAACAGAAATACAAATCTAAATCATAAAACTGCCTTCTTATTCTTTCAGTATAATCTTCCATGAGGAGATGGTCCTCTAGGTCTTCGACCTGTACATCACATGCATCATCTATACGGTTGGTAAGGGTCAATGCCCTACTCATAGTGATGATTATCCTTTAAAATACAATAATTCAAGAGATTCATAAAAGTAATGTAAAAGTTCTAATACTTCTCGTACTCCACCATTATGAGTGGTATCAGTATACACAACCTATATATATATATATATATATATATATATATATATATATATATATATATATATGCCTAACAAAGTGTGTGCGGCCCATCATACATAGTGATAATCACAATATGGAATATAATTCATAGAAAACCAGACTCGTCCCGCATCCCATTACTATAAATATTCGCTGGTATGTCCAACGTTAACGTGGATTTATGCAAACATCTCGAAGCGACACAACAATGCGATTGGAAAATTTACGTAACACGATGTGCTCATAGAGTAACTATTTGTGACATCCAATCCTGAAAAGTGATATAACATGTATAGCGATTTACTTACATCGATTGTGCACCACGCTAACCCACGGAATTATGTATCGACCAAGAGGGCCGCTACCAGAAACGCATTACATCCACGATAAATATTTGAATCACTAGTTGTGATACCTCTAACACATCACTTGCACCGATAGAGAGATAAATTGAATCATGGGAGTTTAAGAATTCCAAGATGCCCAAGCCTCAAAGGGAGGTAGCATAAGGCTAACATAATGAAGGAGGATAGTAGCAATAAGCTACCTCAACAAAAGAGAAGAGTAGTAATGGCTAACTCAACCAAAGAGGAGAGTAGCAATGACTAACTCAATAAAAGAAGAGAGGAGCAAAGGCTAACTCAACAAATTGGTAAAGGCAAGGGCAAGGCTTGTATCCATTACCCCATATAAATTAATAAAAATCCCACGTAATTAACATCATACCATAATTCCCAATGGATAAATAATTGATGATGGTAAATCAAACAATTATAAGGAGAAATCGCAGTAACATGAAAGCATGTAAAAGGCAAGATAAATCATATCAACTTAAATTAATGTAAGCTTAAAGGAAGCCCTCACTCTGTATAGTTAAGTTGTTTCTTGCCTGGGGCTGGGTGCTTGTTCCTTATATTTCAAAATATTTTCTAGATCCGTGGAACTCAGCCCAATCCTGCAGCCAAGTCGACGCCCTAGTGAGTCGTGGCTGCAGCAGCTGTCTCTCATTTTCCTTTCTTCTTTCTTTCTTTCTTGGTTTCTTCTTTCTCCTTCTTTTTCTCCCGTTTCTTTCTTCTCCTTTCTCTAAATTATGCGTTTTGCGGTGGTTGAAGTGAGATTATATAGGCTCTCCTATACTTCTAGAGGATTCCTGCGTAAGGTTTAGAGGGTGTGTAAGGTGGGCGACATTTCTTACGTAATATTGAGGTGATGCATAAGGTGGTTAGTGTCGGCTCAATTTTTGTGGATTAGTTAGTTTGGTTTGTGTGAAATTCTTCCTCCACCCTTTTTAGGACGTTGAGATGGTTTGGGAGGGCCAACCGATGGGTGGTTGTGATTATTTTTCGAGTGTTAGGATGTACGTCAACGTTCAGCGATCGGTTGGGATGGAAGATCACGTTTTCATGGAAGATTGGTTTTCTACAACCTTGGGTTCAGAGTGGTTCTTCTGGATGTCTTGGGATCGTCCTTCAAAGATCCCTATCTCACCAGATCAATGATCCAATCGTCTTGAAGTGGGGTTTTGCGAGCGTTCTTTCCACATGATGCGGCTGTCTTGCGTGAGGAATTGGCGGACGTCGAAGTTTCCATTCTCTTTCCTTTTTTTTTTAAGGCGTCGTGGAGGGAATCGATTTTCCCTTAGGTGTGGATTAAACGTTCCAAATCGGCGAAGATCAGCAATGTGCAAGGGACGAAAGTTTCCCTGTCTTCACCAAATGGTCTTGCGCAGATCTTGATTTGGTGGGAAATGGTGTGCTCATCCTTGCCTTTCCTCATGAGTAAATGGTTGGGCTTTGGTCAGAGATGGGAGCTTTACTTGATGAACGGCTCTGATAATTCATTTCAACATGATGGTGGGTTGCGATCTCGATGGGAGTTGTTTCGTTTGAAACTTTCTGTTAGCGGGAAAGAGGGAAAGAGGAAGATGAGCCTTCCTCTTTGGGAATAGCTGGGTCAAACAAGGTTTGACTGGCTTTAGCCTTTGGTACTTCACAGCTACACATGGTTTGTGCATGCGCACTTTCAGTATGGTGTCCATCAAGATGTTCTTGATGAATCTACTCCGTCCATTAGATCATTTGGTGCATGTAGGACCCTTGGAGATTCAAGAATGGGGTTATTCTAAAGCTCAAGTGGGCTATGGTTTAAAATCTTAGATTTTAACCATGGATTCTTGCTAATCTAGCGGTTTAGATTCTCTTTGGTTCTCTTTGCACGTGATAGGTGGGGTCCATTATGTGGTTTTATCAGGGCTTCCCACCACGTAGACGTACGAGATCTCTTTTGTGACTAATGGAGGTGGGTCCCATGAGTTGGTACGGGAGTTTTTTTTATTCAAGAAAGATGAGTTCTGATTGGTACTACTTGTTGCGAACACTGGACATGCAACAATGCATTTTTTTGTTTATGCATTACACACGTGAGATGAGGTGGGGTCCACTATGATGTTTCTTCGAGAAATCCAATCCTCTCATTAGTATAGTCAGGTCGTGTAGGTCCATGAGCCCAAATATGAAGCTGATTTGAGCCTTAAATATGCTTATCTTGAAAGTTCTCCTGGCGGGTGCCAAAATGGACTTGATCTTAATTAATAGTCCACGTTCAATGATCGAAGCCCAATTTTGAGAGAAATGTGTAGTCAAGATAGGTAAATCGTTGGACAAGATTTGGTGATTGATCGATGACGGGAAAAGTCAAAATCTAAAATATCGCCTTTTGCATCAAAAGAAATGAACTGGCTTCAACATTCAAAGGTGGAGGATCATAGATTAGGGTCCAAATTTCTTATGATATCTTAGTCATGTGAAGCCAAGGTGTGGTCTAAGTTTGAGTTACGATGGACGACATGTAGTGGTTAGATTTAAATATCTAGGTTTATATAGAGTTGGTAAGCTTTAACAGGATAACTTCGCGACTAAGTAAAAGCCTACCAAAGTGGGGTCTTCATATTTTATACTTAGTCCATATGATGGTCAATCCAAGTCGTTCATATGGAAGAAAATATCTTACTATAGCTACCTATAAGCTTTCATCAGTCGATGGATACCAAAATCAACGATTAAGGGGTTAATTTGTCAATTAGGCCACTTTTACAATGATTTATTAGCTGAAATTCGACATGTGTTGTTAATTTATTATACATAGGCATGGTATGAAATTTCACCTTAAACGGATCATGAGAACCATGTGATTTGGAATTCAAGGGTATAGGTTAATGGTATTCTCGTAATTATTGCTGATCTAAGAGTTTTATGAAATCTAATGGTTCTTCTTGGTTATATGCCCATTTCTAAACAATTCTTATAAAAGAACTTACATCTAAATTATTATGGAGAAAGATTTATTTACCAATTTAGTTAAGAGAATGTACATATATCAAACCACATGATCAACGGTCGGATGACTTGATTTATAGACGAAGATGTAATACCCCGTACTTTCGGTACTCGAGTGCTACCGATTAACCCTACTTGGTATAAGTACAAACCTAGCTCGAGCAAACATTCATATGCAATTCCAGTCAAATTTTGACTGTTGAAAAATGGTCCCCATCCATATATCAGGCTATCCATCCATTATTCTTCTTCGAGACAGACCATCACGTCATCAGAAAACCTACCCTTAGGAATCTAATTTCATTGATAAATAGATCCATCCAAACATTATAGGCTTAAATCTACGGATCACAAGATCCACCGTTCGTCAAGCCAGCAGCTTCCTGTACGCTTGCCTACACAACATAACCACCCAATCCTAAAAGAAATGGTTAGAGTCTGTCCATGATAGCTTGAGGACACTTAGAAGCATCGATGATAATATCGGGAAGCAAATGGATGCGCTTGGGATCAATATTGGAATTATTCGATCATCAAATTGGTCATCCAATTCAGAATGTGTAAAATGTAATAATTATCATATATATATATATATATATATATATATATATATATATATATATATATATATATATATATATATATATATATAACAAACTACATTATTACTTTTTATTAATATAATTTTATAAAATGATGATAATAATAATAATGATAATAAAGGATAGTAATAGTAATAAAAATTAATATTAGTATTAGTATATGGTTAGTATTATGTATAAGGGTCCTACAAATGATCCACTAGGATCTTTTGACCGTTGATGCTCAGGTTGAGGATGATCCGACCGTTGAACCTACGGAGTCGTCACTAAAAAGACATTAATTCAACTAGTATGGCCTACCTAAGACTTGGATCTGCCTTATTCTTTGGGCTGGGTCTAAGGTGGGATGATAAAATGAATGAACGGAGTAGATTTACCCTGAACCCCTTGTGGACCCTACCTTTGTGTGGGGTGTGTACACCATACACGTGCACCCGCTGTGCACTGAGTCAAGGGGCTCAGTCAAACGCCTCTAACCCGTGCCTAGCCAAAAGAGGCAAAAGGAGTCTCTTGCTTTCCCGCCTGTGGGCATTTTTGAAAAACAGAGGGTGTCCGTTTGATGCAACATGGCCCACCATAGTGCCCATGTGCACGATCCAAACCGTCCATCTTGTTGAACGAGAGGTGACGACCAAAACCATAGCGTTACACCAGATACTACGCACGGATGTGCACACGAGATCCGACCAGATACTACGCACGGATGTGCACACGAGATCCGCCGCAAACATGACCCGAAAACACAAAAGCTTTCGAAAACGGAAACCTACTGCTGCCATGCTGGCGACCACGTGAGCCCTCCTCCCTCAATCTTAGCCATCCATGTGGCCCAATCCTAACCCTACAAAGCTAGGGTCTCAAGCAAAGAAAGAGGGAGAGAAACTGTAGCCGCACCAACTCCCGGTTTTTCCAAAAACGAGTTGTTTCTTCTCAAGCTCGAAACCACCAGCCGATCTCTCCCAAGCTTCAAAAACTCACGTCTGTGAGCTTCATGGAGTCCATACGGACTGCCCTCGAGGGCTGGATTGAAGGAAGGAGCAGGGAGACTGAAGACGCCATTAATGGCTATCTTCTTCTCCACGAAGAAGCAGTCCGAGCACTGGTGTTTCGACCCTTGTCTGGCCTCGTCCAGACCTTGTGGAGAATGCTCAAAAAAGAAGGAAGAGAATACAAGAGAAGAAAGAAAGGAACGAAGAAAGAGGAAGACGGTGGTGTGGCAGTTGCACCACCGTGACTGACTCGTCCGGGCCGAGTTTGGGCTAAGTCAGGCCAGGTTCGACGACCATGGCTGGAAACTTCGAGCAGAAGGAAGAGTGGAGAGAGAAGAAGAGAAGTATAAGGAGAAGAGGAGAAACGAAAAGAGAAACAAGAAGAAAATCGGCAAAGATTGCGGGTTGCTCGGTTTAATACCGAGTCGACTCGTCTCAACTCATTTGAGTCATTGTCTCCTTCGCTCCCTATTTGTGTTGACCATTGCTGTGAGTCCAGCAGATCGCTGGCCATGTTGGGACACCGCACTTTGAAAGGAGAGAGAGAGGTGGTATGGTAAGAAATAAGAAGAGAGGAAGGTTCTTTTGAGCCGAATCAACTCAGCTCGAACCAAGTCAATAAGGTGAGAACTTCCATTTCTCTTCATCAATCAGATGCATTGTTAGTTACTTTTGTTATCAATAATATTGACATCATTTTCTATCTATTATAGCAATTAATGTTATTTAATGCTATTGACTAGAAATTTTAATTAATATTATAATGAAATAATTAGTGATATTGTTATTCAACCATTATTAGATTATCATTTTTAATTGGTAATATCATTAATATCGTTATTCCATCAACTAGGAATTGAATTCAAAAACCCAAACCTAAACCCTAAACATCTAGCCTAGACCTAAACCCTAAGTAATCTAAACAACTAGGTCAATACCCTAAACGTAGATAGTGTGTTAAGTTCAGGGTAATTAAAGAATTTCATAATTCATGCCAAGTCATAGTATCTATTATCATGACTAGATTCATTATTGATAGTTATGGCTAATAACATTAGAAAATATTTATCATTTTCCTTATGAAATTAGTATAATACTTAATTATTAGTAGTAGCCCTTATTATGTTATCATTGGTAAATATTTTGTTGCTATAACTTGTATTATTTAATAGATTATTAGTCATTATAAGAAGATTAGATAATGTTGGTATATCTAAAGATAAACTTACGAACCCCCATTTTAATATTGACGGATTACTACTCCCATCATGAATATTATTTGACCCATTACACAATATTAATAGTAATAATAATATTAAAAATAATTTAGGATCCAAATTCTAGAATCTAAGGTTAGGATTAAACCCTAGGTTGAAAACCCTAATTCTATACCAAAACCTTAAGTAATCTAAACCCTAAGTTATAATCTAGGCCATAGATAGTCTTGTAGAACCTTGAGTTAACCGTACAAGTTCATAATCTGTGGTAGGATCAAAGTCTAAGGGCGTGCACACTTCCTAATGACATTAGAAGACGAGTCGACAAATAAGGTGATGATTTTTTTCCCTTGAGTTTTCCATTTTCCCATTAGCTTAAGTAATAGTTTTTTTAAATTTTAGTTTCGACTTATAATTGATATCTTTATTTTATAATCACATGTGCTAATTATTGAAATTAAATTGCTATATTACATGCTTAATATTTATCCTGCATACTTATTTCATGTTTGTGGATTATTTGTGGATTGCTTATGGAACTTAAACTAGTACATCGGTGGGAAACCCTGTCATGCCCCAAACTCGGTAATCAGACTCACAAGGAATCCGATGGCCGGTTCTAGCCCCAACAGCCTCCGTAGTATCCCATTCTCGGCTCCTAAGGTAGGTTCCAATCCTGGGATCCTACAAGGAGAATTTTCATAACAATATAATCAATTCCAATACGAGCATACCCAAGATCATAGCAAGTATATCTGAGAATAACTAAGGGCACACATCACAAAATCCACTAAGAATTTGAAATTTTACAAATTTACATCAGGTTCAAAGGGACATACAGAAGATAATAGAAAAATAGAGAAAGTCAGCAAAACTGGGTCCTTAAGCTCAGCTTTAATCCATACTCCGCTGCTCTATAGAACCTACCTAGGGTCACCTGCACGCATCAATCGTACATAAGCTTATAGAAGCTTAGAGGGTGATGAAAGTGTGTGACAACGGTGCACAGAAGAATAGTAGGATATGTAAGAAGAGAATCATACTCAATGAGGATATCACTAGTCTTACCAAGGCTTATCATGAATACGATGCAATGAGTGCTAAGCGCCATACTAAGGTAATGCATGAAGGGGGGCTTATACAGCCAATGCTAATACGATGCAAGTAATGCCAGTGCTCATATCCAAATCACATATCAAGTACATTTCCAATCATAAGGAAATCACTGGGGTCCATTACACTGAAGAATAGCTGCAGCTCTATAGACCCGCACAGTCAAACGAGCGTAAGAGACCTCACTACCCACCTGTGGACAGCCAATCACCAACAGGGCTCGACGGCAGCAGACCCATTTACGAGCTAGTCGAACTCAGCCTAGCAATGCCTCCTCACACCAGGCAAGTAAGGCCACACCCCTACCCAACTGACTACACGACAGTGGGAGTCGCGGCCTAGCGGTATAAGGCCCTCGTGCGCTTATAGTTTCCACTCGGTCACGACGTTGAGGCAGATCCTTGGTACTATGGAAGTTTTGAAATTTTCACACATGGGCATCCTATGCACCCGGTATGCTTAAGTATCATTTCCGGTGTCCACACATATGGTCATCCACGAATGTCTCTGTGGAGGCAATGCCCTGATGAAGTAAGGGCGGTATCATCATGAAATATGATGCTAATGCATGAGTCACACATACAGATCATGCACCAGCTTCAAGCACTCAATGTGCATAAGGGGGAAAACTCCATCCCTCAATAACCACCGTATAATGCAATCAATTCACACAAATGATGCGTATGGGTCACACGACATAAGTGCGCTACCTGTAGAATATGTATTCCTCCTTCCCAAGGAGAGACAATGACAAGATATATATATATATATATATATATATAGAGAGAGAGAGAGAGAGAGAGAGAGAGAGAGAAGTACTTTAAGGAGAAACGAAGTTCTTGTAGTGGGGGCCCAACAGTTCGGGATGACCCACAAGCTAGGGGAGTCCTAAGGCCTCAAAAAGGAAACGAGCCTAACATGGTCCAAGGTGGGCCTTCAACCACCTATAAGGTCCTTATGGGCCTACCTTAGGGCCACCAAGGAGGACATCTAACCTCAACTGGGTCCCAAAAAGGTAACCTGCTACGTACGTAAAGAAAAGTCCAAGGCCCAATCAATCCATGGCCTAGTGGGCTATACACTAAGCCCAATACATAGGCAACTTGGTGGGCCCTTAAGCAAGGTTAGGGCCTAACCATAAGGGTCATGGGTTCGCTCATTGTGGTGGGCCTAATGGGCAGCCTATTATCCCAACATATGGGAAATCCTTATATTTAATACAAGTAAGTTGGGCCTCACATCTTGGCCCAAGTATGGATTTATTATAGTGGGCAAGCAAGGGCCCAACTACTTGAGTATTTGGCCCATAAGACCCATCACAATGGCATGGTAAATATAGGACCCAAGGGTCCAACAAGCCTATCAAAAGTTCTAGCCCAACTAAGGCTATAAGGCCCATTAATTAACTAGAAGACTAGCCCAAGAAGAATCCAATTGGAATGGGCCTATAATCATGCACTAATTAAGCCCACAAATAAAATTAAAATGGTAATATAACTGACTTAAATCCTCCTCAAAATCTAGTGGGCCATACTGCCCCAAAACAATATCTATAGGCAACAATTATTGAGCTCATTGCCAAATTCCAGTCCACCCATTTTTCTGGGTTGGTTGGAATCCAACAACGAAAAAATTATTTTAAAGTAGATGAAATTCCTGATGGCCCACATACATAACAGTAGGTCCCACTAGATGAGAGGGGGAGCATATAACCCATATATCAAGTGGGTCGTACCGTTGGAGTGCAGGCCCAGCAGCGGTCCAAGACAGGGATGCCTCATGTGTAGGCAGCCATATGGGCTTGGGTATTTAGCCCAGATTTCATTCAAATGGGCCCCAATTGGAAACTACCAAAGGGGAAGATGATCAAGTCCCTTAAGGACCCCACATGGATGGATGATGGGATATACAATACGTCTAGGTGGGCCCACAAAGCAAGCTGGACGGCTAGCCAAGGCTGAACGCCCTAGCCTAGGCATCCCTGCCTAGTGGGCCACTCCAGGCCATATCGCGGGAAGTAAAAGGGCCCGATGGCTCTAAAACTTTTTAATATGATACTTACATAGGTGGGCCATACCCTCACAAAATTTTAATATTTTTAGACATCTAGAAATATTTTAATTAATTTATATAAAGCAGTCTGTCCAGAAAATTGGACTGACCTAGACGTCCCAACGTGGTGGACCAGTCTAGCCCTTGCCACGGTGTGCACAGGGGTCCTTTGGCCCCAAAAATGGTAGGTGAGTCTTAACATGGGTGGAACACACCTCCAAAAAATTTCAAGATTTTTGGACAACTATAGATATTTTAATTTATTTTAAGAATACAATCTATCCTGAGATACTGCCTGATCTGGACACCACAATATAATGGGCCTTCCAGCCACCACCATGGTGTGTATAAGTGTCCATTGGCCCCAAAATTTTGTAGGTGGGTCATACCATGGGTAGGCCACCTTTCTACAAAATTTTATAATTTTTTAGGTAGTATAAGTATTTTATTTACTTCACACAAATTATGGACACAAGGTCCAGAAATAATTTCTGCTGAAAAAATGTTGCTGCCCCTGACTTGTGCACCCCATTAGAGTGAGTCCAGATCTTCCAAAATTTGGGAAAATGTAGGACCAACATCCCTATACAAGTATACAACAAGGTGGGGTCCACAAAGGTAGCCCATCGTTTCAGAAACAAGCTGATATGTAAGTTTTTACAACATGCAGAGTGGCTAGACAGTCTAGAAAATCTGGACTAACCAACCTTCTTAGTCCACCTTTTTGGGTAATCAATCAAGGGCGGATGGAGGTGGGATTCAACACACATCAAGGTGGGGTCCACACCTCAAAAAATCATCTATCCATGGGGGTGAAACATCCCTCTTATCAGTCCATAATCTTGACCCAAAAACCATCCAGCAACTGTCCAGAAAATTTCTGGACAGCAACATATATATGAAATGAACTGAGCATGGGAACCAACGTAAGGGGAATCACCTCATGAAATTAGTATTGTGGTCCACCTCAGTGGGCCCCACAAACACCCAGACCAATTTCCCTTCATAAAACCCATTTCATGCATCCAATATGGAGCAGTTAGGGTGCCAACGTCCAAGGAATGGACAGCCATGGGCGTCCACCTTGCTTAGACGGTCTGGATATTCCAGGGCCTCCAAGTGGGCCACACACATCAGAAATGAAAAATAAAATAAGGAAAAAATGAAGGTCCGACCACACGAGAGGTCTCCGCCACTATTGAGGCCCTCCCTTCATCACAATACATTCATGTCATCCATTAGATCATATACAGCCTAGATCTAGCACATGCATGGAGTTAGAAATCAATCTAATGGTGGGAATGCCTTTCCCACCTAAATCTATGGTCTAGATGACCCTAAAAAAATTGCATCAAAAGAAAATGCCATGATGGGGTCTATAGAGAATGGCCCCATCCATGGAACATGCATGCAAAGGAATGGACCATTGGCCTCAATCATAGAAACATGTGGGACCTCCATCATCACTTGATGGGCCCCACAAGTTCTTAAGAATGAGATGAAGGTGAATCTACCATAAGAAAATCAAAAAATCTTAAGCTAAGTGCACCCACCTTAATGGATCTTCAAGATTATCCTATCTCCAGGCTCCTTAAGCTCTAAGGGTTATAGATCTATGCTTAAGATTACTTTTAAAGGTTAGATTGAGAGGTTTTTGAGAGAAAATGGGTTGGAGTTGCTGGAATATGGGGGACGTCCAAGGGTTTCTCTTGGGTTGCTAGAGCATAGAAAATGAAGGATATAAGAAGAAGATGGAGTGTTGTAGAGAACTCATCATTGCAATGTAAGGAAATCATTACTTTTGGGAACAAAGCTCATAATGACCTTTTTGGGAAGAAAATCAATGATGGCTTGTAAGAGTGTTGACTAGATGGCTATAAGTAATGATAGCTCTCATAGAAAATGATGGAACCAGGGTGGGTCCACCTAGGAAAATGTGTACAAGCACCAGGTGCGTCCCACATCGTAATCAATGACCCAAATAATATATGACCTACAACTTTTGATGTACACGTCGGATTTACACACGAGATGCGGCGTTGGAACTGCGGTGATAATGCGGTCACAATGGCATAGGTCTTGGGTCAATCTGAGTCGGATCTACGTGACCGAACTCAAGGATGACCGCAAACACTACCTAAGGGTCGCAGGTGGCCGAAATTTAACCGGTAGGATCGTGGGACCAAAATGAATGAGATGCATACTCACACATATACATGCACACATGTGAACTTGGGTCGAGTCTCACAAACCCCCACTTATAGATATACACCCATACCTGGGATGTAACTTGACTGATAGTGTTTACAATGAACTCTGGATCCAGTGGTTACTTGAATGATGGTTTAAACTGGATATTGATGCTTGCCTACCATCCTTGAGTTGTCGGGTCTAAGAAGTTTTAAAGGATGGTCTTTTTATCGCATGGTTTTGACATTGGTCCTATGTGACTTAGCTTTGATAATTACCCTATGTGGCTTAGTTTTGATATTAGCTTGAGTTAGCTTTGTTTTGGTATTTTCCCTATATGGGTTTAGTGTATTATTTCTATACAACTATGTGATGGTAAGCCCCATATACTGAAACATGATTGGCTACTAGTCAACAGGTTTCCATTAAACATCCTAAGATGGTAGTCTCATGAGCCGAGGATGGTGGTATAAGACCTATGCCCGAGCTGTCGGCCTACGCTGGTGACAAGCCCTCGTAGTGACCTGGAGCTCATTTAAATTGGCTGATTGTAACTGGACTAATAATGGTTTGGCTAATCATGCATACATGGAACAAATTAGCGTCTACCGCTAACGTACGTGATGTACGATAAGCAGTCGTTATGCGGCCAACCTCTGTCCGACTGGATGAGTATTCCCAGGTCAATGACTGCATAAGTGATGAGCCCAATGTCCGCATGGATGAGCTTCCCCGGGGCGATGATTACATTCACGCATCCATGCATCTAATAAGACTGCATCATGTACTGTTTTGTATACCTTATTTTTACAACTATGCTTACCTAATACGGTGGTGTGTAATCTTGAGGAGAATTCACACTGAGTTGGCCACTTATCCATTAAATATATAACCGTACAGGTAGCACAGGTGGCCTAGATCAGGACCCGAGTATATGACCCGTTTCCCAAGAACCCGAGTGTTAACTTAAAAAGAGCCAAATTCCATATATAATCTTTTTCTTTTATCAGAGTTAACAGATAAGCGTAGAATGGACAAGTCAGCATAAAGGAATATTTTCATTTACATTTAGAGTATACAAGAGTTTGCCCATAATGACTTATACAAACCAATGCCTCCACGTTAACATTACAAGATTTACATACATGAGGAATATATAAAAACATATAAACGAAAGACGTAAGATCACGCAGCTTCCTTGGTAGGTACAACTACGCATCCTTGACTATTATACAGCTCCTCATCAGTTTGAACCTGCATATCACTTTAGCCACCTGTGCTACCTGTACGGTTATATATTTGATGGATGAGTGGCCAACTCAGTATGAATTTCCCTCAAGATTACACACCGCCGCCTTAGCTAAGCATAGTAAAAACAACAAGCATTCAAAACAACTAAAATACAATCTTATTTAAATGAATGGATGCGTGAATGCACATCGACCTGGGGATGTTCATCTAGTCGGACTTGGGCTCGTCACCCATGCAATCATCGACCTGGGGATGTATCCAGTCAGATTTGGGCTCGTCACCCATGCAATCATCGACCTGGAAATGCTCTTCTAGTCGGACAAATAGGTCGATAGTCGGTGGTCTGGGAGCTAGCAAAGTAACCCCTTAATGCTCCTAAGGGAACATGCTACAACATCCAGAATTAGCCACCCGTCATCGCTAATATGCTATGGATGCATGATCAGCCAACCTGTTATTATTTCAATTACAATCAGCCATTTTAAGTAACTCAATGGTCACTACGGGGGGCTCGTCACCCAGCGTAGGCCGACAGCTCGGGCATAGTGTCCCATTACCACCATCCCTGGCTCATGAGATTTCTCCCACCTTAGGATGCTTAATGAAACCCATCGATCAGTGGTCAATCAAATTAATTGAGTAGGGAATCTCATGTCCTACATAACCTCCAATCGAGGGTTCATTCGATTCCACACTCCATCATGTTACATCCTAAGTATGGGTTCACATACACTAGAGGGTTTACCCACTAATAAGTGTAGTGAATATAGGTTCATAATGACTTACAACAATTCATATGAAATTATACTGCTATAGCATGATAGGCATATGTTAAGCATAATAATCAAAACAAGTCATAACGTGAACTATAAATTAAAATGAGAGCTATCATGTAACAACTATCACATGCAATCATGTTTCACAATTATCAATCGTAAATCATATATAAATCATATAAGATATCGCATGCTATGAATTAACAATTTTAACATTTGATAAAGACTATAACTTAAACCAATTTGGAAATAGAAAGCTTAAGGGGAAAAATCATTACCTTATACTTTGAATCGCCTACCAGTGTTGCTAGGGAGTGCGTGTTTCCTTAGAATCAAACCCTATCAAGAGTTATAAATTTATACAGTTATGTTCAAGCTTACAAACTATTTAGGATTAAGGTCTCAACCTAAGGTTTAGATTACCTAGCCGGGTCGAACATTGATGTAGGTAAGATCCAGGTAATGTTGACCACACTCCACATGGAATATATGTATAGTGATCAAACCAGAGATCATGTGGGCCCCTCAGATTACTAGAGAAGTAGTACCCCATCCAAGTCGGCAGGTGGGATGGAAAACTTCGGCCAACTGGCGTGCACGATTAGGATTTATTTGGTAATAATACCAATAAGAGAGGGGTTTTATAGCAATGGATGAAAAGATAGATATTTATATATTAAAATCAGGAAGTGAGAGCCAGACCTTTTAATGTGGCCGAAATGCAACCGGTTTCAAGAGATCCGCACTAGAACTGAATCTTTCAGCTTTCTCTTTCTCCCACGTTTCTTCTTTTCTTTCTGTCGTGGCTTATACTGGTGGGACGGGAGGTCTTTTGTAAACATGAGGACCCGTGCGTATCCTTCACGCAACTGGATGATTGGCTGAACTTACGCAGAACAATTGCCACTACCGGTTTCAATGGAAAACGGCTATCCTTGTGTGGCTGGTGCGCACGCCACGAGTTGTATAGAGTCTTTCAATTTTTTGAGGTTTTGGGTTTTGTCGCGTAACTAACTGAATGGATGGTTCAGATCATCCTTAGGGACGATCGTGGTGGGCCACGACTCGTCCCAGTGGACGGTCGTCCGTGAATGCGGAAGGAAGAAAGGATTTCCTTCACGTGAAATCTGGGCTGAAATCTTGGCTAGCCTTGGTTTTGGTGATCCTCAGGAGTGTACACATTATGTGTACATGCACCACCAATGTGTGGGGCCTTCAGTGAGGATTAGTGAGATCCATACCGTCTGTCATGTTTTATGGGTCCTATTTAGGCCATCTGACTATGGGTGGTGCAAGATCAAAACTCAAGTGGCCCATGCTAATGGGGCACACCCCAAATCTAAACTACATATCGTTACAATGACGATTTTCATGGGCATTGGTGTAGCATGCGAGAGAGTTCCTTTTCCAAATCGGTCCTTCAGTTAGCAGGGTCCACTGAGGGTGGGGATCATCCCATATGGAGTGGTGAGATCTATTGATGCTAATCCTAGTTGGAACGTGATTGATCTATTGATGCTAATCCTAGTTGGAACGTGATTGTTTTAGGAGGAAGAAACGGAGGTAGTTCTTTTTGAATTTGAATACATATTTCGGAAGGATTTCTATCTTGGAGAGTTGTGACTTACTGTAGCATTGAGTGGGGTCCACTTTGATGGCATTCCCAGAGATCTAATCCGTTCATTAGTTTTGTAGGGTTGTTTTAGGCCAAGGGCCAAAATATGGTGGGAATCCATTGATCAGGTGACCCACACGCGGGGTAGGGAAGTGGGGTGAAACCCATCATTCCGCTTGGTTTAGTCGCTGTAACAACAGCTAGCTTGTGCGAAAAAATGCCAATCTTGTTTGATTAGGTGGGGTCCACTTGTGATGATCTTTCAGAGAATCCATGCCATTCACCACTCTTTACATGTCGTTGTAGCCCACAGCCCCAAGTTTGAGTCAGATCCGCTTTCCAGGTGGGCCACACGATCTGTTAATACATTAAATGGTATTTACTGTCAAACCCCATGCACGTAGAAATTTGAATGAATTGAGATATTCTGTGAGAAGTTCACTTTACTACTTATAGTTGTACGATCCGCTCTGTTCATTGTGTTTAACATATCCTGCTAGGATTAAGGTCCAAAAATGGGGAAGATCTGTTGATCGGGTGGGCCATACTATCCGATTCAAGCATCAATGGTGGCATGTAATGGCATTCACTATTTATGAACTCGCCATCCATTTCTCAACTGGCATCCGACGCCCGTTATGTCGAAATGTGCCGTCCGAATGTCTTGAAATTTGACGAACATGCATCATTTTTCGTGCTCTTTCCTGTGATCCAGTTTGGGTCCCGATCTCCCGAAGATGGATAAAATGTTCTTTTAATGGCTAATATACTTCAAAATTCCAAAATAATATTTGTACACCTCAAATTAACAAGTTACCAAGCAGTTTGGACTTAGAACTTAAGATCTTCATGATGATCGATTTACCGTGATGTTCTTGTGGCCCGTTTGGCAGATCCAAATATGACTGGGGGTTAGATGACTAGCTAAAAATAAGAGAACTTAATGGTTAGCACTCTTACTATGTATGTAAGTGGGTATACGGTCAGTTTCGTAAATGGATAATATGTAAAGCGGTTTTCAGGAGGATTAGGGGTAAAGCATGTGTATCGTCGGATTAGGGTGTCTTATTCACAAGTGTACATGTCTCAGATTGTAATTCAAATGGTGGGTTAAGCATATTCATATGGTGTGAACAAGGTGAACGGATCAGAATCTTGATCTGATAAGTGTACGGACGGATGTAGGGATCAAGTAGCTAAATTAATGTGATCTAAGGGCTGAAATTTGATGTGTATGGTTGATTTATGATAATTAGGCCTGGTATAAAGTTTCACATGAAACAGATCATGAGAACCTTGTGAGTTGGAATTCAGGGTATATGTCGATGGCATTTTTGTAATTATTGTTGATCTAAGAGTTTTGTGAAATCTAACGGTTCTAGATGATTATATGTCATTTTCTAAACAATTTTTACAAAAGGATTTATATTTTAATCATTATAAATAAAGACTTATTCATTGATTTAGTTAAAGGAAGGTACATATATCGAACTAAATGAGCAATGGTCAGACGACTTGATTTATGGATGAATATCATTCATAATCGGTCAGATTCATGTTGGAGGATGGATGTAGGGTTAGGTTGACTAGATTGGTACCGTACACGTATATATAATAGGTTCACACTGAGTTGGCCACTTATCCATTAAATATATAACCGTACAGGTAGCACAGGTGGCCTAGATGATATTCACGTTCTTATTGATGAGGAGCAAGCTATAATTGATAAGGGCGCATAATTGTATTTGCTAAGGATTGCTCTACGATTTTACATCCCAAGATTGTTGTAATTTATTTTGTTTCACATGTAATATTATTTCATTTCGTAATTATTAATTTTAGAGACATTGGTTGTATAAGTTATTATGGGCAGCTTCTTGTATATTTGAATAATCACGTAACTTTCCTTTACATTTGATTTGTCCATACTACGCTAACTGCTAACTCTGAATGATAAAGAAAAAAATATATATAGATTTTGGCTCTTTATAAGTTAACACTCGAGTCTTTGGGAAATGGGTCATATACTCGAGTCCTGAAAACACGGGGCATTACAGAAGACTATTCTTAATGGTCAGATTCATGTTGGAGAATAGGTGTAGGGTTAAGATAGCTAAATTGATATTGTACACATGTACATATTAACTTAAACTTCATAGTAACACTTGAGAACTTTCAATACTCAGGTATTGAAAAGTTCAGGTGTTACAGTTACTATGCTTAAATGATCTCATTAAACTTATTTTCTCTTCCAAGGCAAATTCAAGAGCGATGGAGAAACAAACGCTTAAAGCAAAGAGTTTAATGCTCAAAAGATTACCAAGGGAAGATATAGAGATTTGGAGGTGATTAATGAAGAATTTACATGCCAAAGATCTAAGAAAATTAAGTGCAACGGAGGAAGAAAAGACTAGAAAAATGGTAAGTCTAATAGCAGAAAATAGAACCTTCAGCTCGACCTTTGGTCTGATCCAAAGTACACAAAACAGTCCAGCGAGAAATTTTGATTTTCAGACTTAATTCGGCTCGACTTGGTCCAACCGAAGCCAACTTCGGTCCCACCTAAGATAGCTTACGTGGGACCTAAGTTTGACAGATTCTGTACAAATTTTTCAGATGTAACTTCAGTGCGAGCGAAGCGTAATTAAAGTGTGTAAATTGAGGCTGTTTCAAAGTCAGTCCGTTGTAAACTTATAAAATAAGAATACTTCTAGGGTTTTTTGGTACATTTTTGAGTTGAGGAGAGGAGAGGTAGCAAGAGTGTGTGAAGTAGCAAGGAGTTCTTCATTCTCTTCGATTCGTCGGTTTGAGTTGTTTTTCATGTTTTTCTTTAAGAGTTCGAATCGAATCATGTATTTGGTGGGATGAATCTCTTAGTTAGAGCTAAGAGGTAAAGCCTGTAGTTGGTTGGATGTTTATTTCACTATTATTCAAGTTATGAATGATTACATGTTGAACTATTCATGGATTTCGGTTTGAAAGAATAAGTATTTTCAATTTTATTTTGATTCATCATTGACTTCGAGCAAGCTTAGGAATTCTCTGAATGCTTCCTTATTTACTTTTTGATTGTTTGACTTGTGAGATTCTTTGATCTATCATTGACTAAGGGCATAGTGGATGCTTCGAATTTCTTACAAATTATTGCAATTAGTGTGTTATGTGAAAGCTAAACCTATGAATGTTTAGATTTCTGTTTGAATGATAATTATGTTTAATCACTCCATTATCCAGCTGTATAGATTAGGACTTCGATTCCAATTGCGTTATATTCATCTGAATCAAGTAAAATAACATTAAAATTAGTTACAAGTGGATCCTTAGAGCTCTAATACCTTAAATCACTAAATCACTTCATAAAACAATATATGCACTATTTTTAGATTTAGTTAAGCTGCTAGTTCTAATCCTAAATTAATTCAGAAAATAACTTAAATATACAGTTCTTGGGGTATCAAGCGAACATCTAACAATTATGGGAAAAAAATAATTTAACATATGAAAATGAATAAAATACAACTAAACTTGAGCTACAAGATTGCGCAACTTCTCTTGAACAGATGTAGCCATACATCCTTGATAATTATACCATGCTCATCACCAATCTAAACATGAGTATCATTTAAACCATCTGCACTACCTATACGATTATATATAATCTTTCGTAAAACATCAAGAAAGATTATCGACTATTAGAATTGCAACAAGTTAGGCTAAAAAAATGAGCATCAAAAGTCCAAAAAGGAGAAAAAAGAAAGAAATTGTTGTTGATAAATAGAATAATAAAAATACCACCTCTATTGCTTCAGATGGTGATATTATAATTCTCTTAGATTGTGAAGAATCTTTCATTAGTCTTACATGTCAAAACACATATTAGGTGATTGAAATTGGTGCCTCTTATCACATTATTCCTTGTAAGGACTTCTTCACATCTTACAAGTCATGAGACTTTAGGATTGTGAGGATGGGTAATAGTGACTCTTCAAAAATTATGGGGATGGATGATATGTGTAATGAAACCATTGTTGGGTGTGGACTAGTTCTCAAAGATGTGAGACATGTACCAAACCTCTATCTAAATTTAATTTATGCAAGAAAGCTAGAAGAGGAAGGCCACAACAATCACTTTGGTAGCAGACAGTAGAAGCTTATAAAAGGATTTCTTGTGGTGGCAAGAGAAAATATGTGTTGCACTTTATACAAGACGTAAGCACAACTATACAAGGCCAAGCTGAACACAATAGAGAATGATTCTTTTACTGAGCTATGGCACAAGTAGTTAGATCACATTAGCGAGCAGGACCTATAAATCCCCGTGAAAAAACATCTCATTCCCGACATAAAAAGGCACGCCTTTAAATAGTTACGTTCATTGTTTAGATGGAAAACAACATAGGATTTTATTTCATTAAAAAAAAAATCCCCTAAAAGGAAAACACATGCTTTGAAATTAGTTTATTCATATGTATGTGGTCCTATGAAAGATAAATCTCTTCGTGCTGCTTCTTATTTTATCACTTTCATAAATGATGCTTTTAGAAAAACGTGGGCATGCACTTTAAAAACTAAAGATCAAGTTTGATATATTTTTAAATATTTTCATGCTATAGTGGAAAAGGAAATATGTAAGCCATTGAAGTGGCTTTGCACAAATAATAGTGCCATTTATATTTGGCCATTTGAATAGTATGGTAATGGCTATGGAATCCGACTTGAGCAATCCATTCTCAAGACTCTACATCACAATGGTGTAACCGAAAGGATGAATTGCACTATTATGAAAATAATAATATGTATGCACTTACAAGAAAAATTATTGAGATTATTTTAGGAGAAAACAATATGCACTACATGTTACTTAATTAATATCTCCTTCATATCCTTTGAATTTAGATGTTGCAAAAAGGGTATGGACCAAGAAAGATGTTTCTTATGAACATTTAAAAGTGTTTGGTTTAAAGTATTTGTGCATGTACCCAAAGATGAGTAGTCCAAACTTGATGACAAGGTAAAACAATGTATCTTCTTGGGCTATGTAGATAGAAAATTTGGTTATAGGTTACATGGTCCAATTGAAAAAAAAAAGTGATTAGAAGAAGGGATGTGGTCTTTCTTTGAAGACCAAACAATTAAAGATTTTAAGTTTGTTGAAAAACTTCAACCCTTTGAAGATGATTTTATTAATGTAAATCTAATTCCTCCTCCTAAGGTGCATGATGAGTGAAGAGATGTGTGGGGCTAAAAAGAGATGGTTGGTGATGATGTCCCTATAGGTAATATTAAATAAGAAAAATAGAGGGAGCAGCCCCCTTAAGAACCACTAGTTGAGCCTCAGTTAAGAAGGTCTACCAACCATCTAGGAGCTACCCAGCTCATGAGAATATCATACTTACAAATAGGGATGAAAAAGAGAACTATCAAGAAGCTCAAACTGATGAATATAAATAAGAGTGGCTGAGAGTTATGCATGAGAAGATGAATTCTGTACATAAGAACTATACCTATGACTTGGTAAAGGTGCTAAATGGTAAGAAAGCACTAAAGAATAAGTAGGTATTCATATTGAAAATTGAAGAGAATAGCTCACAACTAAGGTATAAGGAAAGGTTGGTTGCGAAGGGCTTTGGGCAAAAGAAAAGCATTAACTTTAATAAGATTTTTTCACCTATGGTGGAGATGTCTCCATTCAGGTTGTATTGGGTTTGGCTAAAAGCATGAACCTATATATTAAGCAACTAGATGTCAAAATAAAATTCCTTCACGGTGATTTGGAAAAAGAGATATAGATAGAGTAGCCAAAAGGTTTCAAAGTCAAAGGCAATGAGCACATGGTTTGCAAGATGAAGAAGAGTTATATGTATTAAAATCAACTCCAAGGTAATGGTATAAAAAATTTAATCCATTTTGAAGGACCGTTATTTAGCCTATTTATGGACCACAGTTGTGAGCCATTTTAAAGGACAAAGGGTTGAGACTTGGGAGGGGAAGAGTCATTGAAAGCATCCAAGGTCGGCTAGGGGTGTGTCAAATCGAGTTGAAGTTCGCACATCGCTGCCTAATTGAAGTAGTACAAGCACTCCGCTCTGATCCCCTGTCAGCTTTGAAAAAGGCTTGAATACATCGTTATTTGGCCCAACTAAAATCACGAATAATCAAATCAAAAGAAGCTATCCAGGTCAAATAGTAGGGTTGGGATTGGGGATATCTGATCATCTCTTTTGTAGAAAAGAGTAACAGGTCTCCCTTTTTCCTTCTCACATCTCAAATCAACTACATTCCAACCCACATATTCCAAACACATCAATATAATACATACTCACTTTTTTATTTTATTTCTAAGATCATTTGTCCTATCTACCCTACTCTTCATTTTGTTCACCTACTCGGGGTCTTAAATTTTATGAAGTAAGGCTAGGTGTTTTTTTTCCTACCCAGACTCTTAAATTCTGTGAACTGCTAGATGCAGTGACATTGAAATTCTATTAAATTTTACCAAAACTATAAAATCCTGTAAAGTAGAAGTCACACATCATGCAGGGAGAAAATGATGCATAACCCCTTATTTTTCCATAACCGAGGCCCTTACTCAGAATCTATGATCATAGACAAACCACAAGATTATTTAAGTTGGAGAATCTTACAATTCCTTAACCTTTAAATGATTCTATGATTTCTAGTCAGCCATAGATTCTAAAACCCTATTTTTCTACTAGAGACTCTAAGTTAAATATATCTTTACATTTAAGGCAACCTCACACTCTAACCAACGTAACAAGAAGGTCAAGGAAGTGAGCGTCACATGTGTTGTTCAAATGCCATTGGACAACGAGTGCTAGTCCCTGTGAATGGTAAAAAATTAGAGAAATTATGGGCATGGAAACCACTAAAACAGCTTAGTTATGTGGTTATTAATGTTAGATTGTTAATGTTAATGTTTAATTATTGCTATTGTTATTATTCAATTAGTGAGAATTTTTTTTGGTATTATTATTGTAGTATAGGATAATCAGTTGTCCATTTAAGGATTTATATGTTGTCAGACATAGATACAATGTATTTTTAGAGGCAATGAAATTCTCAAATTGTCTTATTTTTAGACAGTTTAAAATTTGATAAATTGGAATGCTTTCATTTATTCTAATTTAAATACACATGCATGTTCCGGTTCGTCTGTCCTTTTCTCTCTAAATATATTTTTTTCTGCATTTATCTTCATTGTCTAATATTCGCACTTTGCGTAGATACTTGACGTGGATATCGAATACATGATTAATATTTCTAGAGAGAAAATGAGAGATGTTGTTGGAATTTTAGTGCGACATTTAAAATGAAAAATAAAAGCATTATAATTTATTCAACCTTGAATGGGTGACTGATTTAGACAATTAGACAAGTCTATAAAATTTGGAGGAGCATTTAAATAAACACCACTTTGTGTTGATAAGTGCCTAAAAGTTAATTTCTTATCTTTATATTTATAAATGGCTAGTGAGAAAGTCCTAACTATCCCTGATATCAGTGCATCGGCCACATATCCTCTTATTGTGGAGGAGAAGTGTCTTCGACTTCAACCAAAGGAAAAAAAAGATCACCAGTGTAGGATGACTTTGAAGAAGTTGTAGTTAATGATGTGGTGAAGATTAAATGTATGCATCACAAATCATTATACAATAAGAATCATGAGGGTCAACTACTTATTTATGCAGACAAAAGAAAAGTCGTTTAAAGAGACCAAAACTCTTAATTCCAAGCCAACTATTGATTTTATTTATCAAGTCTGAAGGGGATGACTCTCAATGTAAACTTAACTCATAAGTTTGACAAAGAAAAACTAAAAAAGTGGTATGCATGACTAGTGATCATTGAAGAAAAACCATTTAAAATGATAAAAATCAAAGTTTTCATGTCTTTCTATAAATTCTTTAACCCACAAGTTAAGAAGGACTCCCCCGTATGAAGAGAGAGTGAATGAAGATGTACGTAAGTGAGAAAATAAAATTAAATGTAGTTTTGGCATCACTCTTTAGAATAAGTTTGACTTCTGATTTGTAAACGACGTCCAATCAAAGTAATAGATACATTTTATTAACTGCACACTACATTAATGAAGACTAGAAACCCTGCAACAAATGTTGAACTTCTGTCACATTCCGCCTCCTCATACTAGTTTGGTTATTTTAAATTGCATCTATAACTGTCTACGAGACTAGGGCATTGAAAATAAAATCTCTTTAATAGTTTTAAATAATGTTTAAGCAAATAATAGTGTAATTTCATTCTTATGTAACCAATTCAAGGCAAACAAATATTTATTTTTTAAAGGAAAAATATTTCAGGTTAGGTGTTGTGCCTACATGCTAAATTGATTGTACAAGAAGGGCTGAAAAGAATTGACCTCTTTATAGAGAACATAAGAGAGTTTAAAATACATAAGTGGAGGGGGTCACCTTCAAAATTGAGTATATGAAGTGATATAATACAATGTTTGAATGTGAAATCTCAAAAAAAATATTGAATTTAGATGTATGCATATGTTGAAATTCGACTTTTGAAATATTAGATTCGGTTATAGAATTGGAGCTTGCATTTTCTGAATATGCGGCATGTGATATAACATATTCTTAGTTGCCTACTAAAAATGATTGTAAGAAAGCACAATAAGTTCATAAGTTTCTTAAATTTTTTTTATGACTATACGAAGATTTTTTTTTTTTAAAATAAGTATCCCACTACAAATATGTCAAATATGTTTCTTCCATCTCTTTGGAAGATTAAGGAAGCCCTAAGAGAGGTTCAAAATTTTCTACAACTGATGACAAGTGATATGAAAATGAAGTTCGATAAGTACTTAGATGAACAACATTTGTTAATAGCCTTAGCGGTTGTTCTTAATCCTCGATATAAGATGAGCTTTGTTAAGTTCATTTTTATGAATACTTATTCTGATGAAAGAGAGGTAACCAAAACCTTTAAGGTTCATGACACAATCGAAGAATTGTAAACTTTGTATGTTTCTACTTTACCCACAACCACATCAAGTGATAAAGAAGTTAAAGCTCCAAGTATTTCTACAAACGATGATAGTATGCTCGATAGTGAATACATGACTTTCTTAACACAAGAAGATACAAATAATCAGACAAATAGATCAGAGCTAGACTTATATCTCAAAGAGCTAATCATAAGGTGTCAGGACTCAATCTTTGATGTTTTGAGGTGGTAGAAGATGAGATTCAGTGAAACAAAACACCCTACATCCAATTTCAACAGCGGCATCAGAATCAGCTTTTAGCACAGGGAGTAGGGTAATGAGAAAGCATTGAAACTCTCTTTGACAACAAATAGTTAAAGCATTAATTTGTACACAAGATTAGTTGCATCCGGTTTGATGAGGTAATAGTTTTGATATTGAGAAGGAGATCAAGTGTTAAAACAATAATACACCTGCAACAACATCAATATGAAGAAGGTTATAAATTATTGTTAATTTGTTAAAACTTAAAAGTGGTATAATGTGCAGTTAAATGTAATGTTGAAGGGGGGGTTATAAATGTAATACATCAATGACTTTTATTTCATTTTCATATTATATTTTTGTTTATCATATAATTTATATTTCATTACTGCTTCATTTATCATATTTTATTATTGGAAAAATAATAATTTTTCTAATACATGAAGTATAAATATGTCGTTAACTGACCTATGGACCGACGTTCGGGACAATGGTTCCTTAGTCCACTCCCCAAAGTCTGAAAAATTGAAAATTTCATGTCATTTATGTGGGTTAAAGTTTGTTAACAAAACTAATCGACTCAGATTGCACCTATCATGTTAGAATGGAGACACAAAAGAATATCCTTGTAAATGCTATCTTATCTAGCTCCTAGGTTTGTCAAATTTTGTAGTGCCAATACCTCCTGGAATCTGTATCTTGTTTAGCTGTTATTGTAAGATTAACTTCACGTCATCCTTGGCAATCTTATCTACATTCAAGTATAAGATCAAGAAGTTCAAGTACAAGATCAAGAGGTTCAAGAACAACATCAAGAAGTTCAAGTACTAGATCAAGTCTTCAAGCTTCAACTACTTCAAGAGAATGATATGTGATAATTCAATCTCACAAATAAGGTTTGTTTGACCCTAGATTGACCTTAGAATAGGTCATACAATTTACATTTATATCATAGGTCATTTTTTGACTAGTCCTAGTCATGGTTCGACTAGTCCAGACACTAGCTCGACCAGTCTAAGAATTTTCTAGACCAGTTTAAGGTTGTAGTGGATTTTTTGGAATTTTCTGTTAGACTCTCAACCAGTCGTGGACACTGCTCGACCAGTCGAGTGAACAGTGCTCGACCAATCATGCAGTGCTCGACTTAAAGTCCAATAACGTTTTCTGGACCCACTCGATTAGTCAAGTGCATTGCTTGACTAGTCGAGCAGGCCACTCGACCAGTCGAGCAAGCCATTCGACCAGTCGAGTAACAACCTTATCTTATTACGCCAGAAATTTTACAATGTTGTTGGTCCTTCGACCAGTCGAACTGATCACTGGGCTAGTCAAGTGAACAGTATTTTTGCCTATAAATTAAGGACTATTTTCAGAGTTTTATAACACATTCCAAAAGATATTAAAGTCACAACTCTGAGAACTTAGTCCCCATTATTGTGAAGCTATTGTGAAGTATTTATAAATTATTTTAATAGCCTTTTTGGTTATTCAATTCTTTGATCTCTTGATTTTATTTTATTTGATTTTAAAGGGAATTTTTTATTTACCCTTTGTGAGATCCAAAAAGTTGAATCCAAAGTAGCCTAAGGTTAGATTTAATTTAAAATTCATTTAGACTTAGAACTCAATCAATTAAGAGATTGAATATTGAACATTAAACATTCTACATCTCTAAAAAAGCGGTTCTACCGGGCTACAACGAAGTACTTTCTTTATATAAGTATTATTTCAATTTTCTGTACTTGGTTTGTAAGATTGCCAGAAAATCTTTCATTTTTGGTTTTGACTAAGATAGCCAGAAAATCTCAGTGAGTGGGGTTTTGAATTATGGTAGCCCTTTGAAAACACAATTATGAAGGTTTTAGGTGAACCTTGGAAAACCTATTTTATAGTGAAAGCCAATATCTCATGGGTGAGGATATTGGGAGTGGAGTAGTCGTGTGGCTATTTTCTAATAGTTGGTATACACACAAGCGAACCACTATAATTACTAGAGTTGTGGTGAATGTTTATTATTGTGCATTTGTGGTGAATGATTGTAATTTATTTTTTGCACATGTGGTGAATGTTGTAATAACAGTAAATATTTATTTTTATTTTATTCTTTATTCCTCTGTATTGGTTTGGGACTTTGATACACAGACCGTTCTAGAAATCAAGTTGTCCTACCATAAGCCTTTGGTTTTTGGTGTAAGGTTGTCCCTAGAACAACATCTGTATCAACCTCTTAATACTTGTGCATTTGAGATCGTTATTTATTTCTGCTATTTGGAATTATAAGTGCTATCTTTTTTTATTTCTTTCTTAATTCCACATTTAAATTTTAATTTGGCATAGTCCTATTCACACCCCCCCCCCCCCTCTTTAGGACTCTTAGCTCGGCCTTTTTAATTGGTATCAGAGCCTAATAGCTCATTTATTTGGATTTATTTCCTAAGCTAACCGATATGAGCTTATATCATGTCAAATTTTGATAGCCTTTCAATTATTAGGCCACCACAATTTGTTGGCTCCAATTATGTCTATTAGAAAGCCAGGATGAGAATTGTTTTGAGGTCTATCGATGAAAATGTGTGGCAATCCACAATGACTAGGTGGAACCCACCTACCATTGAAGTTCTAGGCATTGATGGTATTAAAACTCTTAAGGTTGCACCTTGTAATACTTGGACCACTCTTCAGAAAAATGAGGGCAGTGCCAATGCCAAGGCTTTAAATGTAATTACTTGCGCACTATCTGTAACGCCCTGAAATTCGGGGGATACTGCAAAACAAGACTGAGATATCTTAGAAATGACACACGAGGGTGCAACTACTGTCAAGAAATCTAAACTTCAAATCCTCATCACTAGGTTTGAGGAAATACGTATGGAAGAAAGTGAAACATTCATGGACTTCTATACTAGGTTAAATAACATAATCAACTCGATGTGGGGTCTTGGAGATAGCATCCCAGAAAGTAAAGTCTGTGCAAAGATACCGTGCTCATTGCCTGAAAGGTTCAATTCAAAAGTCACTACCATTTAGGAACTTCGTGATACGAATAACATGCAGGTTGAAGAACTTGTTGGTTCTTTACAAACATACGAGTTAAATTCTAAGGCTCCTAAAGGTAAATCGATAGCCTTAAAATCTTCTAAAGGTATATCTCATAATTCTAATAATTCTGATTGTGAAAATTCAGAAGATGATATGACACTTTTAGCTAAGAAGTTTTATAAAATTTTCAAAAGTAAAAAGAGAGTTAATTTTTAAAAACCCTCTGAGAAGAAAAAGGGTAAATCCAAAACTTGGAAATAACTTAAAGATAGCCAATGTTTCAACTGCCATGAATACGGGCATTTGGCAAATAAATGTCCAAAGAAGGACAAACTTAAAAGGAAAGGTGTGTTGGCTACATGGGATGAATCATCCTACTCTGAGGCTTCTTTTGAGTCAGATGATTCTGAATCTGAGTCTACTGATGAGGTTAAGGCCTTAATGACTCTAGCCAGAGTCACTTCCTCAGAAAGTTGTGATTCAACTTATGATGAAAATCTGAGAAGTGATCCTAAAAATGATGAAGATTTACAAGATGCCTACAATGCCCTATACAGGGAGAGTTGTAAGATAGCTGTAAAATTAAAACTTCAAAAAGAAAAGTTTTTAAAGCTAAAAGAAAATTTTTATACACTAGTTTTAGAAAAATTGTATCTATCTGATTGTTTTCAAAAAACTAAGTGCGATTTAGATTTCAAAACATCTCAAATTGAAAATCTAAAATCAGATAATGATAATCTAAAATTAGAAGTCTCTTCTCTCTTGAGTTCGAAGGATACTTGGAGGTATGCCCAGGGTGATCCTAAACTAAAAAGACTACTAACCGTATCAAGGAAATCTGGTGATAGATCTGGTTTGGGTTATGATAAGAATACACCTCCTAAAGGTAAGCTTACTCCTCCTAAATTTATTAAAAGGGAATCCTCTAACTCAAAAGGGAAAAGTTTAAATCAAAATAGTTTTAAAAATTCTAAAACTTTCCAGGCTATGAAACCTAAAAGCAACCATATCATGTATAGAAATCAGAATCTTAACCCCTTAGCTGAGAAAATTGTCGATTTACTGAAGGAGCTTCTAAAATTCAACTCGAATGGTAGAATATATAACAAGTATAAGAATAAAAAAACCAACAATGTTCCAAAACCCAAGACTGTAATAAAATGGGTCCCTAAGGTTACTTGTTTGGTTGCTCACACTACTTTCAAGACTTCAAGTCAATCAAAGTGGTACCTAAACAGTGGATGCTCTACACATATGACAGGTGACAAAGATTTATTCACCAATCTCAAAGATATGGCTGATGGTTCAGTCACTTTCGGTGATAGTTGCAATTGCAGAATTGTTGGCCAAGGTACGGTTCAACTCTTTAATCTTCCACAATTTGAGAATGTCTTGTTTGTAGAAGGTCTTAAGCATAATCTCTTAAGTATATCACAAATCTATGATAATAAACATAGCGTCAAATTCAACAATCAAGGGTGTGAAATTTCTAATGAGAAAGGTTCTGTAATATTGCCTGGTTGCAGAACTTCTGAAACTGTTATATACTTAGTAACTCAAGCTCATCTAAGTTATCGTGTTACATAGTCCAAACCAATGAATCCGATCTGTGGCATAAACACCTAGGACATGTACATTATCGTAATCTCTATAGACTGAGTAAAGGTGAACTAATACGTGGTCTACCCAAGTTAAAGAAAATGGATAAAATCTGTGGCGATTGTCAAATTGGAAAACAAACTAGAAGTGCTCACAAGAAAGTGAACTCTAATGCCACATCCAAACCTCTTAAGCTCCTCCACATGGATCTAGTTGGACCTACTAGAACGAAGAGTCGAGGTGGTAAAAGGCGCACTACCAAAAAAATGAGCAAAGGCTACGGACCATGCTAGTTTTTAACTACGGACAAAAACCGTAGCTAATTTGCTACAGCTTAAAACCGTAGCTAAAAGCTAACGCCCACGACCCATTGCTACCGCATTTAACAGCCCCTTAAGGGACTTTACAAGGCCCATTACAATATGTATGCTCCATCTAATACATCTATCCATTTTAACGGATCATTTTAGGGCAAGAGCCTAAAAAAGAAGGTAGATCGAAGGCTCAAGTGGACCACACTGTAGGAAATAGTGGAGATTAAATACATACCATCAATTAATGGTGTGTTTCAAGTGGACGTTCGATTTGCACATTTTTGGCGTCGTTCTTTATAAAAAAAATTTCAAAATTAATGGATGGAGTAGATATACCAAATGCATCACGGTGGGCCCCATAAAACTCTTAAAAGGACCGTCCGCCTCTAGCTCGTCAGAGGTTGTGCGAATGGTGAGGGGCGTGGAGATTCAAAAATTGGTATAGAGGCTACAGACCAAGATGCATTTTAGCTACAGACTAAAGCCGTAGTATTAAAAAATACGGAAATTTTCGTTCGCGGGTCCCTATTTCTCCTTCCCCCGCTCGTGAAAAAATGAATATTCCCTCCCACTCTCGTGAGAAAAAACCGAAACCCTCTTTTCACCCACTCTCTCTCTCTCTCTCTCTCTCTCTCTCGATCTCCTGAATCGTCTCTCACGAACACTCCTCTCTCACGAAACCCTCTTTTCCCCCTGACCATCACCTCTCTCTCAATCTCACGAAACCTCCCCTCTCTCATGCCATCATCCGCGTCTCTACTGCTCAATCGTGTCCCATTTAGGTATGCAAGACCGCTTATCTTCTTTTTTCTCTTTTGAATATTCAGATTTCTCTCTCTTTTGTTTTGTGGAATTGGATTGGGGGTTTGAGTGGGTATTGATTAGATTGATTGGGTGGTTGAGGGGGTTCAGAGATTATGGGTTTGTGCAGATGCTTGCGGCATTGAGCATGAATTTGGCCGTGATCTAAAAAGATGAGCTAGATCCAAAACTCACATGGGCCACACCTCGAGGGACAGTTCGGATGGAAAACAGCAACCACTGAAACCTTCTTAGGCCCTGCCAAGATGTGCATATGCCATCCATGAAGATGGCATGCTGCTGTTGGCAATCCATTACCCCCACCATGAAGATTAGCTCAATCTCTGTTTTAATAAAAAGGAATGATCATATGCATTTTAAAGGACAATAATGTTACTGTTCACATCTCATGAATCACCAATGCGTATGCATCCAATATGTTGAAAATTTGGGGCCCACCAGCAGTATGTGCATGGGCAGATGCACATTCAGTTTTGTTGCTGTTTTTTTTTTTTTTTTTCAAACGAGCATGCCCACAAATTAAGTTCTGCACCGCCCCTGCTTCCCATTTCATATGGGAGATATCATTCAAAGGCCATGCTCCTTGTATGTCCTCAGGGGGTAAGTATTGTTATACATACAACGAATTTGATCTATGTTGACTTTCTGTAGCGATCGGGATATCGAATAAATTTTCTACTCCTAAGACACCTTAACAGATGGGGTTGTTAAAAGAAAAAATCATGTACTTCAAGAGATAGCTAATGTTATGTTTAAACTAGAAAATTGAATAATAAGACTGCATATGAATTGTGTTCACTAAGAAGCCAACAGTCAAATATTTTTGAGTTTTTGGTAGCTATATTCTACGTGATAGAAAAATTTTGGGAAAATTCGACACTAAAAGTGACGAAGTTATTTTCCTAGGATATGCTCTAAATAGTCAAGCATATCGTGTTCTCAATAAGAGGACCAGTGTAATTCAGGAATCTATTAATGTTGTCATAGATGATCATCTGAATACATCTACCTCTAGTTCAAAAGATGATGAAGTCTCATTATTTGATAAACTAGACTCTTCATCTAGTCAAAATAATGACACTCAATTGCGATCAGTTAAAGACCATCCAACTGATCAAATACTTAAGAATCCTCGAACTGGTGTGCACACTCGTAAACAACCTGAAAACATATGTAACTATGTGTGCTTCACTTCCCAGATTGAGCCGGCCAATGTAAAAGAAGCACTTGCTAATGAAAACTGAATTATAACTATGTAAGATGAACTTAATCAATTTGTACGAAATGATGTATGACATTTGGTTCCTAGACCTGACGATAAACATATAATTGGAACCATGTAGATCTTTAAAAATAAGTATGATGAATTAGTTAACATTATAAGAAATAAGGCAAGACTGGTTGTACAAGGGTACACTCAAATAGAAGGCATCGATTATGATGAAACCTTTGCCCCAGTAGCTCGTCTTGAATCTTTCAGACTGTTCATATCCATTGCTTATTACAAAAAATTTTAAATCTATCAAATGGATGTCAAGAGTGCATTCTTGAACGGTGATCTATATGAGGAAGTATATGTAGAACAACCTAAGGGTTTTGAAGACCCTAAACATATTAACCATGTTTATCACCTGAAAAAGGCACTCTATAGTCTAAAATAATCTCCCAAGGCATGGTATGAAAAGTTGACTAAGTTTCTACTAAGTCATAACTTTGTAATGGGAAGTGTTGATAAGACACTGTTTGTAAAGAAATACAATTATCACATTCTAATAGTGCAGATATATGTTGATGACATTATCTAGGGATCCACTTGTGCTAACATGTCTATTGAGTTTATAAATTTAATGAAGTCCAAATTTGAAATGAGCATGGTAAGAGAATTCAACTATTTTTTAGGTCTGCAAGTGAAATAGCTTGTTGATGGGATATTTATCTCTCAAACCAAGTATCCTCTAAACTTAGTGAAAAAATTTGGATTTAAGAGTAGTAAGAACTTCGATTCTCCTATGAGTACGACACTTAAACTCTCTAAGAATTCAACAGGTAAAAGTGTAGATCCTAAGTTGTATCGCAGCATGATAGGTAGTTTATTACATTTAACTGTAAGCCGACCTGATATTGCATTCAGCGTAGGAATATATGCTAGATATCAATCGGACCCTAAAGAGTCCCACCTGATTGCTGTAAAGCACATTTTAAGATATGTCGCAAGTTCAGCCAAACTTGGCCTTTGGTATCCTCATGATACTAATGTTCAATTAGCCGGTTATTCAAATGCTGAATGGGCTGGTAAAATTGATGACCGCAAGTCTACCAGCAGTGGATGTTTTTATGTCAAGAACTGCCTAGTTTCTTGGCATAGTAAGAAACAGAGTTTTATATCTCTTTCCACAGTTGAGGCTGAGTATATTACAGCCGGTAATGCTTATACCCAACTTGTGTGGATGAAGAGAATGTTAAGTGATTACGGATTTACGCAAGATACTATGGTTTTGTACTGTGACAATTCTAGCGCAATTAACATTTATAAAAATCCAACTTAGCATTCACAAACTAAGCATATTGACAATAGATATCATTATATTCGTGAATTGGTAGAAGACAAGATTATTTCTGTAGATTATATTCAGACTGAAAATCAACTTGCAGACATATTTACAAAATTGCTTGACAAAAACAGGTTTTCTAAGTTGAAATTGGATATGGGTATGTGCAATATGAACTAAAATGTTTGTGTTTATTTGTAATATATTGCATTTTTTTATTTTATTTATTTTTACAAATTTTTAAATTTGAAAAATAATGAAATTTGCTAAATTTTTCTGGTGCACGAACCAGTCAAGTACACACTCAACCAGTCGTGGCATGACTGGTCAAGTGTGTACTCGACTAGTCGACCCGCTAGGGTTAAGGGATTTTTATTGCCTAAAAAGCATTCCTTTTTTCATTTGCTTCATCTTCCCCAACTAACCCTACCACAACCGGTCGAACCCACCTTCGATTCCTCCATGGTTAGTGCATCTTTTTCGATTTCCTTGTGGATTTCAGTTCTTTGCTCTTCCATTTCCTTATTTTTATTGTTTATTTCAAAGTTTATGGTAGTTTGTTGGGTTTTCTAGCTAAAAATATGATTTTCTTAAAACTCTTCTTTCCTTTCTTACATTGCTTATATTCCTTGTTTTTCTTGTTACAATGGAAAGTATAAATAAGAAGAAAGGTTCTCGTGGTCCTTCTTCTTCTCGTTTCGCTCCAATCACAGTACACCATCTTCAGTCACCCAAAGAAGATCCTGAGTATGTACGGGATATTCGATTACGCAACGTGATTCTTGAACGGACGGTCAACTCTGATCATTTGACACCTTTCAACATTTTTCCTCTCCTTCAAACTGTAGGATAGGATAACATTTCTAATTGGGGCGGTCCGGCATACCGTTCCATTACGCAGGCCATGTTTTCTTGCATAACTAACTTCTCTTCTGAGAATCTGACATTTTCTATTACAACCAGAGAAGGTCCTATTGATGTGGACTGTTACTTAATATCTGGATTGATGGATCTTCCAGTTAATGATAACAGTATTTCCATTTCTACTCTTGTAGCAAAACCTTCTGAGTTTGAGAAAAGAATGCTCACTAAAGTGTTATGCAACATGAATGTGGAATAGAGTTCCGAGAATGTGCTCAGTTCCAAATTTATGTTACCCAGATACAGGATTCTCTATAGAATTTTCATCTCTAATGTCTATCCTAGGTCTGGCAACAAGACTGAGCTCACTACTTTCATGGCTCGCATCCTTCACTCTATGTTACTGGTGTCTTTGTATGTCTTCTATCTCTTATCTGTTTCATCATGATTCAATTTCATCTCCTTCCAGGTCATAGCGATATTCCATTTACATATCTTATGACTGTCTTAGCCACCCATAGTCGTGTAGCTATGCCTATTGGAGAAGCTCCCATTAACCATCTTCCATTCAACAACTCAAACATAAATAAGATGAATTTGAGGTTGGCTCTAGGCCAAGTTGATGTGGGTGCTAGAGGAGCAGCTGAAGCAACTGAAGAGGATGTTTTGCCTCCAGATGATGTCAATATGGATGACATATTTGATAAGATTGAGTCAGACTCTGCAGCTGATCCTGACTTTCAGCGTTCTGATTTTGATGCGCATTTGTGATCCCTTTAGGAGAGAGTAGAGGGTATGCATATATCCCAAGACACTCAATTTAAATACATGCACAAATATCTTAGGCGCATTAATAAGGAACTGCATCAAATAGATCCTTCCATATCTGCTCCTTCCTCTGGTTCATATTAGTGTTGAATTTCTGATTTGTAATAACTTTTATACTTGGATTTCTCTTAACTCTATATGCTTAGACATGTTTTCTTGTTCTTGCGGACATGTTTTAATTGTTATCTTTACAATATTTATGTTATCGTGAACTTACTTCTTAATCTCATTACTCATTGCTCTTATTCTACTCTTATATTTCCATCATTTATATCCTTTACTTTGTCATATTGTGACAAAAGAGGGGAGAATTTGTGTTGGTATGTCTATTTAATGATTTTGGATTCTATGGAGTGGAAGATGTGGAGAAGTGGTTATTTTTTTATCTGTATTTGTTCATATACAGGTATCTCTTAGATTCTATGGAGTAATGTATTAAGGGGGATTATTGGTTTGTTGATTTTTGCTAAACTGTTTTTAATTAGTGCTTAATTCTTTATTGATCTAACTGGTGCATGATTCTTTATTGATCTAACTGGTGCATGATTCCTTGATCTTGGTTTGTTTTGTCACGAATTTGACAAAGGGAGAGATTGTAAATGCTATCTTATCTAGCTCCTAGGTTTGTCAAATTTTATAGTGCCAAAACCTCTTGGAATCTGTATCTTGTTCAGCTGTTAATGTAAAATCAACTTCATGTCATCCTTGCCAATCTTGTCTACATTCAAGTACAAGATTAAGAAGTTCAAGTACAAGATCAAGAGGTTCAAGAACAACATTAAGAAGTTCAAATATTAGATCAAGTCTTCAAGCTTCATCTACTTCAAGAGAATGATATGTGATGATTCAATCTCACAAATAAGGTTTGTTTAACCCTAGATTGACCTTAGGATAGGTCATACAATTTGCATTTTTTTATACAATTTGCATTTTATATCATAAGTCATTTAATAATTTTAGGTCATTCTTTGACTTGTCCTAGTCATGTTTCGACTAGTCCAGACATTGGCTCGACCAGTCCAAGAATTTTCTCGACCAGTATAAGGTTGTTGTGCATTTTTTGGAATTTTCTGCTGGACTCTTGACCAGTCGTTGATACTACTCGACCAGTCGAGTGAACAGTACTCGACCAGTCATGCAGTGCTCGACTCAAAGTCCAGCAAGGTTTTCTAGTCCCACTTGACCAGTTGAGTAGGCCACTCGACTAGTCGAGAAAGTCATTCGACCAGTTGAGTAACAACCTTATCTTATTGCGCCAGAAATTTTGAAATGTTGTTGGTTCTTCGACCAGTCGAACCTACCACTGGGCCAGTCGAGTGAACGGTATTTTTGCTTATAAATTAAGGACGATTTTCAGAGTTTTATAACACATTCCAAAAGATATTAAAGTCACAACTCTAAGAACTCAGTCCCCATTATTGTGAAGCTATTGTGAGGTATTTATAAATTATTTTACTAGCCTTTTTGGTTATTCAATTCTTTGATATCTTGATTCCATTCTATTTAATTTTAAAAGGGATTTTTGATTTACCCTTTGTGAGATCCAAGAAGTTGAATCCAAAGTATCCTAAGGTTGGATTTAATTTAAAATTCATTTAGACCTAAAACCCTATCATTTGAGAGATTGAACATTGAACACTGAACATTCTACGTCTCCAAAAAAGCGGTTCTACCGGGCTACAACAAAGTACTTTCTTCAGATAAGTATTATTTCAATTTTCTGTATTTGGTTTGTAAGATTGCCAAAAAAAATTTCATTTTTGGTTTTGACTGAGATAGCTAAAAAATCTTAGTGAGTGGAGTTTTTTATTGTGGTAGCCCTTTGAAAACACAATTGTGAAGGTTTTAGGTGAACCTTGGAAAACCTATTTCATAGTGAAAGCCAATATCCCGTGGGTGAGGATATTGAGAGTGGAGTAGTTGCATGGCTATTTTCTAATAGTTTGTGTACACACATGCGAACCACTATAATTGCTGGAGTTGTGGCAAATGTTTATTATTGTGCCTTTGTGGTGAATGATTGTAATTTATTTTCTACACATGTGGTGAATGTTGTAATAGCAGTAGATATTTATTTCTTTTTTATTCTTTATTCCTCTGTATTGGTCTAGGACTATGAAACACAGACCGTTCTAAAAATCAGGTTGTCCTACCATAAGCTTTTGGTTTTTGGTGTAAGGTTGTCCTTAGAACAACATCTGTATCAACCGCTCAATACTTGTGCATTTGAGGTTGCTATTTATTTCTGCTATTTGGAATTATAAGTGCTATATTTTTTATTTCTTTCTTAATTTCGCATTTAAATTTTAATTTAGCATAGTCCTATCCCCCCCCCCCCCCCCAGGACTCTTAGCTCAGCCTTTTCAATCTTAAAGTTTCAAAAGAGGTCAAACTTCTTGTTCGAGCCATTTTATATTCAAATAAGAAACCTTCCACCCCATTCAAACATTTTATGAGAGTTATAATTGGTAAAAGTTCTAATAAATGAAGAGTAGAGAGAACTAATAAGGAAGAGGAAGACAAGAAGCTAGATTATTAGGATTGGAAGAAGTGCAATTATAATTCACCTTAAAACGTAGTATGAAAGAGGGTTCTAAACATCAACAATGTCCTCTAAGAGAACATGATAACAAAGCATAATCGAGCAGGAGTAAAAAGAAGAAGAGTAACAAACCATCCAAGTTTCTCTCCAGTCTTTGCACATTTTAGATAGTGTTAGGTACTACATATAAATCCATTTACAAAGAAAGCTTAAACATTCTAATTCAAACTATACAAGAGCACGATAAAAAACTCTCTCCACCTTCTCTGATTCAGGAGAGGTGAACGAGTACATATATGAAGAATTAAATAGCAGCTCAAGCTCGGCAAATGAATTTCCTCTCCCGTAGTAAATAATGATAGAAACGCATCTAATATTGTGAACATTATAAGTTTGTAATATTGTTTACTTTTTTGTTTATAAGTTGTCTTTGATTTTCACTTCTACTGTAAAATGGATTGCATTTTATGTACAAACTCGAACTTGGCTCGAAAGCTCGAAATCGAACTTGGCTCGAAAGTTGGAGCTCAAACTCGGCTCAAGCTGGCCCGAGCTGCTGACCAAACCGAACCGAACTAGCCAATCATTCTCGAGAATCAAGCTAAGCCAAACTCAAGATAAGGTTTGCCGCTGCCCAAACCAAGCCGAGTTGTGCCGAGCTTAACTCGGTGTCCAACTCTAGAACAGATGCTATAATTTTGACTGCATATCTGTACACTTTAACCATCTATGAGATTTTTAAAATCTCGTGATATTTAGGTGGAAAATTGATAGTACAATGTATCCCAAATATTGTGAGATTTTCAAAAATTCATTAGCTTTGAATTTCTCACTAGTTTTATCTCATCATACCTTTTTCAGGTGAAACATGGTCCCACCTTTATGGAAGGAACACTTGAGTGGACGTGGATTACGTCATACCTCACCCGTCTCCAGTAGGAAACAGGCATGGGCTCCGAGTGACCACTGTGATGTATGAGTTTTATCCTTGTCATACCCCAAACCCGAAAATCAGATTCACAGGAATCCCGATTGCCGAATCCGGTGCTGACAGCCTCCGTAGTACCCCATTCTCGGCTCCTAGCGTCATACGCCAGATTCCGATCCTAGGGTCCTACAAGGAGGGTTTTTTTCTTGTACATTTAACTCGTAATAAGCATAACCACAAGATTACCCAATTCACAAAGGCAACATCATCATCACATATCCACTAATATAATCATTTGAGTACAATGCTGAAAGGGAAATACATAAATCGAAAATCAAGCACTAGAAGACCGCCGCACGCTCCAAGCTCAACACTGCTGCAACCTAACATCACCTGCACGCATCTATCGTGTATAAGCTTATAGAAAGCTTAGAGGGTGGTGTAAGTGTGTGCATAAGGTAAGTGCCAAGTATTCAATATCAGAGTAATCAGATTAAGCGGAAGTACTAACAAGTCCATGGATCATACAATATCAGGGTACACAATGCAAATCAACTATGCAAATGAGGAGTCAAAGCGAGCCAAATATTAGATGCCAGGATATAATGCCATAAATCACACAATATCGAAAGTACTGGTAATCCATAAATTGTATAATGTCGAAATAAGCAGAAATACTGACAAGAGCATGAATTATCACAGTAAACGGAATATTAACAAGATCATAAATCATATGATAACAGAACAAGTGAAAATACGGACAAGTCCATGAGTCAATTCAATGTTAGAATATACAATGTAGAACAACTATGCAAACGATGAATCATAGATAGCCAGATATCAGATGCAATACAACATACATTCCTGATGAGTAACACAAATAGCGTCAGCCGTACCTAGGCCATATAAATGTAGAGACACAATAACCCAAAATGCCGTATGCTGTGGATGTTATGCAATATGCGGTGCGAATGGAATGACCATACAAGAGTGTGAATTCGGGATGATAGTACGTAGTATAACAGGCTATGGGGTCCATCACAAGGGACTTCTATCCAAACCAGTCCCATACCTAAATTTGGATAGTCAGACTCAATGTGGTAAACTCCTGATCTCAGGTTAGTCGTGCGCCCCAACCGAAATCCTGGCCATTGCAAAGGCACACGAAATAAATAGTTGCGCACCACCAACTCGAGTGGATAGTGAATGAATGAATGCATGAATGAGTATACAACTCCTGCTCACTAAATCCAGATATCAGTACGGTTCATCTCTGGGATCATCACCGGGGTTTAATACACTCCAAATGGTACTGTCGCTCTCCCAGCCGCATAGTCCAAGTGAGCGCAAGAAACCTCACTATCCGCCTGGCTAATAGTCTATCAATACCTATCCGGCACGTCGATAGTGGACCCATTCATGAGTTGATCAAACTCAGCCTAGTATTGCCCCCTACCCTCGGGCGGGTAAGGCCACACCCCCTCCCAACCGACCACGACACAGTGGAAGACGCGGCCTCCTAGTATTCGGCACTCGGGCGCTCATGTATCCACTCGGTCTCGATGTTGGGGCGTCTCCTGGCCACGGAGGTTTAGAGATTTTCACCCAGGGACATCTATGGCACCCGTATGCTAGAACTAAAAATTTTCGGTGTCCCATTTGGCCATCCACGATATGCCTGTGGAGGCTATGGTCCTAGTGTCACTAGGGCGTACAGTAATCATAATGTAAGATGCATGAGTCATACGATCTAGTCATACATTAATCCTGCGCATACCGCGTGCTCATGTGAGATAACCTCCTCCTATCAGGAGTCTCATAATAACATGCTCAATGACATATGCAATAATCAACCACATCTCATAACAAACATGCAGATGATGCGTATGAGCATGTATCATGATGCTAAGCTGTCACATACTCATAATCGGTATCAATAACCGGCATCGACAATCGACCTCGATAATGTGGACATTTAACCAACATTGCCCCCAAGGAATGACCCACATAGAGCCAAACATATAATGGGCCCACGGCCTCTCACAAAGGCCAAATATACAACACCAAGGGCCTCACTTAAGAGCTTAATATACATCACGATGGGCTTTTCACATGGGCCTAACATACATCACAATGAGCTCCATCGCCTGGCCCTCAAATGCATCACAATGGGCCTCAAATACAGGTTGCATATGCATCTCATTAAGCCTCAACAATCGGAATCGACACTCAAAATTGGCCTTGACACTCGGCCTTGACAATCGAAATCGGCCTATACAATCGCCTCGAAAATCGAAATCGATCAATAATCAGAATCGATAAATCGGCCTCGATGATGACCAGCACATAAACAAGGCGGGGTCCATAGAGGAACAGTCGATCAACCATAATATAAAGATCGACCCTCGGCTGTGGTTATATCAAATTCGATAGCGCGAAACCATCCGTCCATGGCGAATGGGGCCCACTTATCTGGGTTAACCCACAAGAGAATTATGAGAGTGGTCCTAACAAGGCCTAAGGGAAGGTCACAATGTGGACATCCAACTATCATTGCCCATCAATGTGGACATCCAACCATCATTGCCCAATAATGTGGCTATTTAACCAATATTGCTCCCAAGGAGTGGCCCATACAAGGGATTCATACACAACTTAACTGGCCCTATATACGTCGCATCAGGCCTTAACCATGGGTCTTGAATACATCACAATGGGCCTCAAATAATGGGTTAGAAATACGTCACAATGGGCCTTACCAAATGGGTCGGAAATACATCACAATGGGCCTCTACCCATGAGCTCCAAATACATTATATCAGGCCTCATCAAATGGGCCCCAAATACATCCAATGGGTCATAACCATAGGACTCAATATACATCAAGTGGGCCGTATCACATGGTCCGCACTAATGGGCCAGTATACATCAAGTGGGTAGTATCAGTGGGCCGGGCCTCATATACAAAAAGCACTAATGGGGCTCATGCACATCACAATAGGCTACATTCATCAAGGTGGGCCCCACAAATGGTTACATATACATCAAAGCAGACCTCATACAACATGTGGGCCTCATATATACCAAGTGGGTCTAATGGGGCAGCTCAAGGTTTAACAAAACAGGTGGACGGCATGGTTGAAACACATTCATCATGGTGTGCCCCACAAACTCACACAGGTGGGCCTCATCCCATAAAAATGGATGGACAACATAGTAGACTCAAGCATCAAGGTGGGCCGCTGCACAGACTACGCAGATCCAATACTGCATCGTAGTACAAATAACAGTGGTGATAGTGGTCAAAAGATCAGTTGGACCACATCACAAATAGCAGTGAAGACAGTGATTTCCACTGTACAAAATCTCATAGGGGCCATCATAACATGTATTTTCCATCCAGTCTGTTCATAAGTCACAAGGACCTGAACTAACTTGAGAAACTAATATCATATTGGTCTAGAACTTTTATGACCCAAAACGGGTTTCAATGGTAGACGTCCAATCTCTACGGTTTTTGGTAGTGTGGTCCACATGATGACCAAATCTATTTCTTTTTTTTTTCTTTAATATTATTTTTCATCCCAAGCCCTAGGACGGGCTGATCAAATGGATGGACGGTGAGGAGTACATATATCAAGGTGGGTCCCACACACGTGGCCCACCAAAAATCATATTAATATATAACATACATTATATACCCACTCCAGTGTCCAGATGGACGGCCTAGACGGTTGGATACAATATATACATTAACTGCGGGTCCCATGTTCATGGACGGTGTGAATAAGACATACATTAATGGGTACCACCAGATGAACGGTCTAAATATATCATGGACCTCATGATCAGATCTAGAGAACTGGTGTCAATCCAGCAGTTGCATGATGCTGGGGTCCACATCAGCGTCCTGATGATGGACGGCCTGAGATGAAACGCCTATATCACAGTGGGATCCACACAGCTGGCAGGGAAGTTACTTTTCGTCTTTGAGCTCATAGATCAATTTTAATATATATATATATATATATATATATATATATATATATATATATATATATATATATATATATATATGTGTGGTTCTATGTGGCACTCATTCCATGCAAGTGGGTCCCACGTGGGGCCCACCATAATGTTATTTTCCATTCCATCCATACATAAGGTCACATGGACTTGGACTAAGAGGAAAAACAAATTTCATATAGTTCCAAAACTTCTATTGCCTAAAAAGGGTTTCAATGGTGGACGTTCAATCTCCATTGATTTCTGTAGTGGTCCACCTGATAGATAGCGTGGATATAAAATACATCAATAGTGGGTCCCACCATCCCGCCATATGGACGATGTGGATAAGACCCAAACATCACAGTGGCCCTCACAGCAAAGTGCTTTTATAGGTTAAGCACATCTTCACATGATTTAAGATGGTGTAGGTCACCTAAGTGCCTAAGCGGATGATTTTTGGGATGACCCGCTGATTAAAGGGGGTCCATCAAATTCATGGTGTGGATGCTCCATATGCATCACGGAGGGGCCCATGGCTGGGGCCGTGGGTCTCTGCCCGCACAACGTCACACAGACGCTGCTGCGTCTATGGTCAGCGCCCACAGTAGGTGTTGCATGCCTAACGTTTTTTTCCTATGGATTTTACTAGGTGGGGCCCACATACAAAAAATTTGACCCAGCAATTGCATCCCATGGCTCAAGATCGACCAAAACAAGCCCAATATTGGGCATGTTTCGATGTGTAGAATCTTCAGGTGGGTTTTAATGGTAGGAAACACTATTTATTATGGTATGGCCCACCAGATAGTTTGATTAGGTTCAGTTTTTGGCTCAACGCCTTAAATGAACTAAAAAATAGGATGGATGGTGTGGATTAAATCTATACATCAAGGTGGGGCCTGCATGAGCAGCCCACTAAGAACTTTTGAATCAAACCGATTTATTTTTTCTATTTTCCTTCCCAACCTCCAACGTCTAAGGAGGTTGGCAGTATGGGTGAAAACACCCATCCTCACGGTGGGTTCCATCATCAGATGGATGGTGTGGACACCACACGTGCCTTGAGTGGGTCCCGCTCCTGATAAACAGCGTGGGTATAAAACTCATACATCACAATGTAGCCTGGGATGGGTCCCATACACATACCTCATGATATAGACCCACAAAACTTGCTGCTATCAACACAGCAGATGGGTACATGTCCAAATAAATGGATAGTTACATCAAGGTGAGTCCACATAGGTGGGCCACCCACTACTAGAATGGAGCTGATATTTGTGTCTTCCTCAAAACAGGCATGTCCAGATGGTGGGTCCTTAAATCACATCAAGATGGGTCCATCTTTGGTACAAGATATACATCAAGATTTGTAAAGTTTTTGATTATAGTAGAAATGTGATGGAGTTTTTGGTTGTTGTTTGTGGGTTATGCCTTTGGTTATGCTTATTACGAAACAAACTGATGTTGAAAATCCTCCTTGTAGCATCCCAGGATCGGAACCTGGCGAATGGGCGTTGGGAGCCGAGAATGGGGTTCTACGGAGGCTGTCGGCGCCAGATTCAGCGATCGGGAATTTTGTGAGCCCGATTTCTGAGTTTGGGGCGTGACAATACATACATCGCACTGGGCCTCAACCATGAGCCTTGTCAAATGGGTCAGAAAGACATCACAATGAGCCTTACCAAATGGGTCAGAAATACATCATAATGGGCCTCTACCCATGAGCTCCAAATATGGTACATCGGGCCTCATCAAATGGGCCCCAAATACATCCAATGGGTCGTAACCATAGGACTCAATATACATCAAGTGGGCTGTATCACATGGTCTGCACTAATGGGCCGGTATACATCAAGTGGGTAGTATTAGTGGGCCGAGCCTCATATACAAAAAGTGGGCCGTGTCAGTGGGCCGCACTAATGGGCCTCATGCACATCACAATGGGATACATTACATCAAGGTGGGCCCCACAGATGGCTACATATACATCAAAGCAGACCTCATACAACATGTGGGCCTCATATATATCAAGTGGGCCTGATGGGGCAGCCCAAGGTTTAACAAAACAGGTGTACGGTATGGTTGAAACACATTCATCATGGTGTGCCCCACAACACACACACAGGTGGGCCTCATCCCAGAAAAATGGATGGACAGCATAGTAGACTCAAGCATCAAGGTGGGCCACTGCACAGACTGCGCAGATCCAATACTGCATCATAGTACAAATAACAGTGGTGATAGTGATCAAAAGATCAGTTGGACCACATCACAAATAGCAATGAAGATAGTGATTTCCACTATACAAAATCTCACAGGGGCCATCATAACATGTATTTTCCATCCAGTCTGTTCATAAGTCACAAGGACTTGAACCAACTTGAGAAACTAATATCATATTGGTCCAGAACTTTTATGACCCAAAACGGGTTTCAATGGTAGACGTCCAATCTCTACTATTTTTGGTAGTGTGGTCCACTTGATAACCAAATCTTTTTTTTTTAATATTATTTTTCATCCCAAGCCCTAGGATGGGCTGATCAAATGGATGGACGGTGAGGAGTACATATATCAAGGTGGGTCCCACACACGTGGCCCACCAAAAATCATATTAATATATATAACATACATTATATACCCACTCCAGCGTCCAGATGGACGGCTTGGACGGTTGGATACAATACATACATTGAGTGCGGGTCCCATGTTCATGGACGGTGTGAATAAGACATACATCAATGGGTCCCACCAGATGAACAGTCTAAGTATATCATGGACCTCATGATCAGATCTAGAGAACTGGAGTCAATCTAGCAGTTGCATGCTGCTGGGGTCCACATCAGCATCCTGATGATGGACGGCCTGAGATGAAACGCCTATATCACAGTGGGATCCACGGATGGATGGCGTGGACATAAGATACATGCATCATTCAGTCCCCCATGGACGCTGACATCAATACAGCAGCTATATATCTATATATATATAGCTATGTGTGGTACACTTCCCAATCCGTTTCCATGCAAGTGGGTCCCACGTGGGGCTCACCATAACGTTATTTTCCACTCCATCCATACATAAGGTCACATGGACCTGGACTAAGAGGAAAAATAAATTTCATATAGTTCTAAGACTTCTATTGCCCAAAAAGGGTTTCAATGGTGGACGTTCAATCTCCACTGATTTCTGCAGTGGTCCACCTGATAGATCGCGTGGATATAAAATACATCAATGGTGGGTCCCACCATCCAGCCATCTGGACGGTGTGGATAAGACCCAAACATCACAGTGGCCCTCACAGCAAAGTGCTTTTATAGGTTAAGCACATCTTCACATGATTTAAGATGGTGTGGGCCACCTAAGTGCCGTGAACGGATGATTTTTGGGATGACCCACTGATTAAAGGGGGTCCATCTAATTCACGGTGTGGATGCTCCATATGCATCACGGAGGGGCCCACAGTTGGGGTCGTGGGTCTCTGCCTGCCCAACGTCACGCAGACACTGTTGCGTCTATGGTCAGCGCCAGCAGTAGGTGCTGCATGCCTAACATTTTTTTTGTTTTTGTTTTTCTATGGATTTTACTAGGTGGGGCCCACATACGAAGAATCTAACCCAGCCATTGCATCCCATGGCTCAAGATCGACCAAAACAAGCCCAATATTGGGCATGTTTCGATGTGTCGAATCATTAGGTGGGTTTTAACGGTAGGAAACACTATTTATTATGGTATGGCCCGCCAGATAGTTGGATTGGGTTCATTTTTCAGCTCAACGCCTAAAATGAACTGGAAAATAGGGTGGACGGTGTGGATTAAAGCTATACATCAAGGTGGGGCCTGCATGAGCAGCCCACTAAGAATTTTTGAATCAAACTGATTTTTCTATTTTCCTTCCCAACCTCCAGCGTCCAGGGAGGTTGGCGGTATGGGTGAAAACACCCATCTCTCATAGTGGGTCCCATCATCAGATGGATAGTGTGGACACCACACATGCCTCGCGTGGGTCCCGCTCCTGATAAACGGTGTGGGTATAAAACTCATACATCATAGTGTAGCCTGGGGTGGGTCCCATACACATACCTCATGATATAGACCCATAAAACTTGTTGCTGTCAACACAGCAGATGGGTACATGTCTAAATAAATGAACAGTTGCATCAAGGTGAGTCCACGTAGGTGGGCCACCCACTGCTATAATGGAGCTAATATTTGTGTCTTCCTCAAAACAGGCATGTCCAGATGGTGGGTCCTTAAATCACATCAAGATGGGTCCATCTTTGGTACAAGATATACATCAAGATGGGTTCCACCATATGTGAGCCCTTAAATCACAAAAAAATAAAATAAAGATCACCCACCTTTGATCTTCTCGGACTCGTCCTTCCACCAATGCAATCTAGAGCTCCAAGGGTTGGATTTTAACGGTTGAGATGAACTTTGGAGGGTGGGGATGAGAAATAGGAAGGTGGGCCACACCAAGGTTCTCTATGGAAGCCATGGACATTGGAGTTGCTTGTCTTTGGAGAATGAGAAAGAGATGGGTTATGGGAGAGAGGGATGGTGGAGTGACATGAGAGATAAGGTGCTTGTTGACTTTTTTTTGGGGGTTGCTTTTGTACTTGGGCATGGGAAGAGTAATGGGTTGAGTGATGGGTGTACTTTTGACAAGTAATGTGATTGATGTGATGGATTTGATAGATTTTCTTGAAATTTGTAACGTGCGGTGTTTTCCTCAAACTGAACGCGGGCCTACACTTCCTGGCACGGGTATCGCCTCGGTGAGCAAGACGCGGCGTCGGAACCGCGACGACGCGGTTGCAAGGGTATAAGTCTCAGGTCAAGCCGACTCTGGAAAATGGGATACGAGTCAGGGTCGCGTGCAACTGTCGATTACAGATCACTAGTCGTTAGAATTCAACCGGGAGGACTGTAAAAGCCAACAGAACAGTATGGGCTAGGATACGGGCCTTACAATCCTCACCATCCATCCATTTCTCTGAAGAATTTTATAGAATATGACAAAATTTTAGGAAGATGCAAATCTCAAATGAGCCACACCACAGGAAGCAGTGATGATAAGGATGCTTACCGTTGAAACTCTCCTAGGACCCACTGTAATGTCTATTTTCCATCCAAATTATTCATAAAGTTACACAGACATGGATGAAGGAAAAACACAAATATCAGCTCAATAAATAACTATCACGACCCAGATTTCGAGTACTTGGCGTATACTTTAGACCTAAGATCCATGTCACTAAGTGTACTTAAACTATTAGATATACTTACAAAAATTGGTCTAACTAGTAGTTCTACCATATATCTAAGTTCCATTCATAGTCAGCAACATCTCATAAATAAGAAATCGATCACCCATTCCAATCATCAATATTTATGAACATAGTTAAGGACCGTCCCATTTGGGGTCTTATGAAATGAAATAAATTTTATTTAACAACTTGAAAGAAATAATTAACAATCTAAGAACATCAAATATAATTAAAGTGATAATCATGATCAATCTAAGGCAACAACTTCTTCCTCTATCAAGTAGGGCCATATGTCCCTTGAGTAATTTTCCAGCTTGACCATGTAACCTTATTCTTGAGCCACCGGCTCATCCTCAATCACATTTGTACGGTTTTACATTAATACAGGGTAAGCTGGCCAAGCCTAGTGAGAAGTCTCGATATGGTTCTTTATATCAAATTATAATAGAATGTCAATAATCATACACAATATAATTTTAGAAAGAAAATACAAATATTATGCAATGCAGAAATGCATGAATGCATCAAGTGGGAATCCATCCACTTGCCTGAGTTCAAAACCTGTCAACCTGCATCTGCCCCTTGGCAGGCTTCTATCATTTAATAGTTATAAGCAAAGCCCGCATCTACTCCTTGAGTAGACTTCCACTAGTATAGTGGACTTCTAGTAATGATTCTACTAAGTATACCATCCAGGGAGGTCCCCCAAGAATTCAACACATATTGTGCGTGCAATTGATAGATGCACAAGCATATCAAGAAATAAGGAATTATATATTACATAGATTATTTCGATTATCATATTTGAATCAATATAGCCCTATACTATCCAGTAATATTAGTATATTATTCAATTTATGTCCAGTGAATAATTCAACATATTAGTTGTATTAATATAGTAGCTCAGATAAATGATTATACTAACACATTAATCAAGTCATATTATTATTATATTAATACAGAAATTACGCGTTCATCCAAATCAACTAAGAATACATGGCAACTATATCAGGGTAAGTATATAACATATCAAATAATCGTTTTATTTTAACTTGATGGATGAAAAACACATGAGATTACTCACCTTGATATGGTAGAGATGATTCCGTGAACCATTGATTTGATTTGAATTAAGATTTACTAAAATCATATAAATAAGAATTATTTTTAATCTTATAATTATAAATAATGAATCAACATATATCTCATTATCTACCATTTCTTCGAATCAATATATCTCATCTAATGGTTTGATCTGTCTAAAATTTAGGATTTTAATTTATTTTAATCTTAAGAATCTAATGAAATGTAAGGATTTAATCACACATTTCAGATTATGTCATATAATTTTTTATGCCGAGTTGTAACTTGCATAGAGAATTACTCTTCCTGTATTAATTCAATCTCGTTAGATTAAGGAAGAATATTGATAGATACATTATCGATACGGTATATTAAGGTATCAGATTGCTCTGATTCTTAAAAATATTACATAATTGGGTCTTAGAACACCCATGAACTTTAAAGATCATACCGATTGTTATCCATCGTGAAAAAATTCCACCTTCTGCACATTAGCCCTAAAGCATGCACATTCGTAGATCTTTCCACGTGGATGAATTAGACTTACACATTGGATGTTTGATTAATCCAATCCATCCAATGTGTAGATCAATGCCATATTAAAATACCGAAAAAAGAAAATAAATGAAAAATCATTTTACTAACCTAAATAGATGAATTCCCAAAAACCTTTTTCCCACTTTTTCTTTTGTTTTCTGGTTTTTTTTTTTTTTTACAAGTTTCTTTCTTTGGCTATTTGAGTTTTGATAGGATTCTCACTTTCACACGCTCCCTTTTTAAGTCGGATGATGAGATTGGTAAATTTCTTTCCCACTCAAAATTAAATTTAAAAATTTTAAATTTAATTTTTATTAACAAAAAAATGCGAGCATTACAATAACTTCTCTGGCCTCCAAGAAGTTTTAAACAGTAAGAGCTTAATTTTCACTGTGTGGTCCATCGGCATCTTGAATTTTCCTTAGTTTTGGGTCAAATTCCTAAAATGATACAAAAAAATGGATTAACGGTGTGGATAAAACCCATACATCAGGGTGGCCGTTCCCAATTGGAGACGGGTGGGGTAGGACGGTATCCGTATCCCACTCCTGTGTGCTTTGCATGTTTGACTCATTCAGATACTTATGCTGGGAGCAGATTGCTTGTGACCCGGGGCACATAGATATTCCTGTGCCCAAGGCGGAAACGGATTGGCTACCCCCCCCCCCCCCCCCCCAATGATTGGTGGTTGGTGCTCTATGGGGCTCACCATGATGTATGTGTTTCATCCATGCCGTCCATCTATTTTTTAAGATCATTTTATGGCATGAGACCAAAAATGAGGTATATCCCAATCTCAAGTGGACCACGTTACAGGAAACAGTGTTGAAAGAATGTCGACCATTAAAAAAATTTTGGGGGCCATAAAAGTTTTGGATTAAGCTGATCTTTGTTTTTTCCCTTCATCTGCGTTGTATGACATAATCAACAAATTGGATGTCAAATGAACAGTACAGTGGGCCTTAGGAGGATTTTAATGGTGGATATCTAATCACTATTGTTTTCCTATGGTGTGGTCCACTTGATATTTATATCCCTCTCATTTTTGGGATAAAGCCCTAAAATGATCTGTAAAAAATGGATGAATGGAATGGATGAAACACATACATCATGGTAGGGTCCACAAAGCACCGACCACCAGACACACTAGCCAATCCGTTTCCACCTGGCGTCGTATGAGGCCATGACAAATCCATTTCATCCGTCTGTTTTGCAAGACAACAACAGGACATAAATCTTTTAAAAAAATAAAAATAAAAATAAAAATTCAAAACTCACATGGTCCATACCACACAAAATAGTGGGGATTGAACGCCTGAGGTGACGAAAGTTTCGTATCAAGTTGCTATGTGTGCCTACAGTTTATCTAAGTGGTAATAACCTTATCAATAGTTTGGATGGCATATAAACATCATGGTCAACTCTCAAGGCTTCAACATTGGACATTTCTGGTCTTACTCTTTCATTTCATTTGTTTTCGATCTACCTAATTTTTAGACTTGTGTCCATTCTTGATCTTTCAAAACAGATGGACACAGTGAATTTGTCTCTGACACACCTATATGTGCCTCCACATGACCCTGAACACAGGTACATCTGGCCATTATCACTGGTAATTCGCTTCCATTTGGTTGCATACTATCATCACCAGGAGCCGCGTAGCTACTGGATGGTACAGTGTGAGCCCCACTATGACATTTGTATTTTATCCACGCCGTCCATCCATTTTTCTATCTAATTTTTAGGTACAAAATAAAAATGAGGTAGATTTAATTCTTAGGTGACCCACATAGTAGGAAACGGAGGTAATTAAATGGCCACCATTAGAATTTCTTAGAGGCTACAAAAGTTTTGAATGAAGCTGATATTTGTGTCCCCTTTGTATATATCTGTGTGGTTTTACTAATAGGTTGGATGACAAATAAACATTACAATAGGTACTATTGATGCAAAAAATGGGTTCACCCTCTGCCATCCAACCACCTGCAAAAACGAAGAAACAAAGGAGACCCTGGTTAAAGTCGGGGACCCTCCGATGCTAAAGTCAGTGATAAGACCATGTAGAAAGGGTTTTGAAAGGAGTTTTCTGCGTACCTTTTAATCATGGAGCTTTCCTATATTTATAAGAATGGGAGGGTCCTGTCGTGCAGGGATTATCTTCCTACTCTCTTGGAGATTTGATTTCAACCCGTTTTGGGTCTCCATCCGATCCCGAGATCTTCGGGATCGGGGATCTTTTTACAAGATTTTCGGGATAGCATTTTTATTCACGCCGTCTTTTCCTTACTCGGCCCAGTCCTGACCGACTCTAATAATGAGTTAGTCTGGGTCAGCTTTATGGATCAAATTGCTTGCCATTTGTCGGGCGAGATGGAGCCAATCCGTAATCAACATCCTCTCTTACTCCGATAATCGACCTTATAACCGACCTAATTAGGTCAGTTTTATGGTCGATCAAGTGGCTTCTAAGCTTCAGGCCTTAATCGGCCTTTTAGATGTTAATGCCTCGTCTTTCGAGCCAACTTCATGTATCTTATGTACTTTGCCTTTGGCTCGTGACTTTATAAGTCTCGGTCAGGGTTTCTATTCCTTGCAATCCGAGTTAAGTCTCTCCTTGAGGCATTTAGTTCTTTTGCCTCGGTCAGGCTTACTACCTTGGAATCCTGGGCCGCGTCAGTAAAGTTGGTCCATTCCACAACCGGGTCTCCAAACTTGTCATATTTCTCCCCAACAGTAAGCCCCCTTACTCCTTACGTCAGCTGTGTTGATGCTAAGGAGTAAAGAGTTTTGGGTCGGCTTAGACCGGAGGCCAATATTATGATGGAGCATTTAATATTCGGAGGAATCATTCTGAACATGCGTCGATTCGTTGATCGAGGCCGCACGCGCGAGAAGCCGTCAGAGCGTCTCTTCGGCTCATGCTCCTTTAGCTCGGTTGAATTTAGTTCGGATGTGTTGTTTAATGATCTTATTGACTACCTCAACCTGTCCATTCATCTGAGGATGATGGGGGGACGAGTAGACATTTCTGATTCTGAGATTATCGCACATCTCCCGGTACTGCTTATTATCGAACTGCTTCCCGTTGTTGGTGATAACTGCTTATTATCGAACTGCTATCCCAAATCGACAAATAATGTTCTTCTAAACAAAGTCTGTGATTTTCTGTTCGGTTATCCTAGCCAATGGCTCGGCCTTGGCCCATTTTGTGAAATAGTCTACTACAATAACAACAAACTTGGTTTAGCAACGTACTCGATTGGGACAGATCTGGGTATGTCGTCTTCGTCAACAGAGGCAAGTTTTGCCCGTAGATCAACCTTAACATTTTCTGTTCAAGGGATCCGAGTCACAATACATGTTGAAAACCATTGATCAACTCTTTGGCTTTCTTCATGCCAGACTGGCTATTAGTCGGAGGCCGAACAACATGGCTTCGTATTCTGTTGTATTGTTCGAGGCTTGGAATCCAAGTCGTAAGGCATATTGCATATAGGTTTGATTGGGAGTTTTCAAGACGACTCCTGCCCCGCTTACCTTAGAGTTGGATGAGCCGTCGACATAAAGCTTCCAGGGGAATGGGTCGGGCGATGACTCGGGAGAAGCAGTCGTCGACTGTTCGGTTCCAAGCTCAGTAAGTGAATTGACTTGTGGTGTAACTTCAGTAATGAAGTCGGCCACAACTTGTCCTTTTATTGCGATTCTTGGCTTGTATTGAATGTCGAACTCACTGAGTTCGATCGCCCACTTCATTAGTCGGCCGGAAGCTTCTAGTTTCTGAAGGATCTAACGTTGTGGGAGGCCGGTCATAACGACAATAGTGTGAGCTTGAAAATATGGCTGAAGTTGTCGCGAGGAGACGACTAAAACTAGGGCTACCTTCTCCAGAGGCGGATATCTTGTTTCTGCCGGCAACAATGCTTTGTTGACGTAATACACCGGCAATTATTTTCCTTCATACTCGCGTATCAAAGCTGAGCTTACAGCTGCGTCGAAAACCACCAGGTACAATAGCAAAGCTTCCCTAGACTCGGGTTTCGATAAGACAGGTAGAGATCCGAGGTATGACTTTAACTGCTAGAACGCTGCTTCACACTTTTCTGTCCACTCTACGGTTTGTCGACCCTTAAGTTGTTTGAAGAACGGGAGGCACTTGTCGGTAGCTCGGGAGAGGAAGCGGTTGAGTGCGGCTACTCGTCCAATCAGCCTTTGTATATCCTTAATCATTTTTGGGGATTCCATGTCGAGTAATGCTTTGATTTTCTCTGGGTTCGCCTCAATTCCTCGCTGGCTAACCAAAAATCTGAGAAATTTACCTGAGCCGACCTCAAAGGCACACTTACTCAGCTTTAATTTCATCTGGTATTTGCAAAGAATGAGAAACATCTCCTCTAGGTCGGCAATGTGATCGGCCGCGTTTATACTTTTGACGAGCATGTCATCAATGTATACTTCCATGGTTCGGCCGATCTGCCGAGCAAACATTTTATTTACCAACGGTTGGTACGTCGCCCCTGCATTCTTTAGACCAAATGACATCACACAGTAATAGTAAAGTCATTTATCGGTGACAAAGGTAGTCTTAGATTTATCTGATTGATACATTACAATTTGATTGTACCTAGAATAAGCATCCATAAAACTAAGAAGTTTGTATCCTGCTGTGTTATCCACCAGCTGATCGATCCTTGGAAGAGGGAAGGTATCATTTGGGCAGGCTTTGTTTAAATCGGTATAGTCAATACAGACTTGCCACTTCCCATTGGCTTTCTTTACGAAGACGATGTTAGCCAACCCATTCCGGATAGTAGATCTCCTCGATGAATTAGCTTTGAGGAGCTCGCTGACCTCATCTTCAATGATGGCATACCTTTCAGGGCCGAGCGGTCGTCGTTTCTGTTGGATCGGTCGATAAGTCAGATCGATGTTGAGTCGGTGAGTCATCACCGAGGGATCAATCCCGGGCATATCTTCATAACTCCATGCAAATACATCAGCATATCGTCGGAGTAGTGATATCAGCTTGTCTCTCAGAGGCGACTGCAGAGACGAGCTAATCTGTACTATTTTGGACTCGTCTGTCCCGAACAAGGGTACTGGAATAAGATCTTCTACGAGATGACCTCGCTCGTATGTCTCGGCCCGAGGGTCCAATGATTCAATCATGGTTACCTCGGTCGAAGCTTTCAGAGCTGTTGCGTAGCAGCACCGTGAATCCTATTAATCACCTTTTAGACTTCTACTCCCAACTCAGTCGGAAATTTCATGGAGAGATGGTACATTGATACCACAGCCTGAAGAAGCTCAGAGAGGGTCGGCCAAGTATAGTGTTGTAGACCGATGGTTCGTCAACTATCAGAAAGTCGACCATTACTATTACTTGGTACGGAGAGTTACCAGCAGTGAGTGGCAATGAGATGACTCCTTTGGGGAGTGTTCTTCCGCTAAAGAATCCAATTAATGGAGTGTGAACTGGCCGTAAAGCCGATCGTTCGACACCCATTTTGTCGAACGCTTGAGTGAACAGAACGTCTGCAGACGACCCTATATTCACGAGAATGCAAAATACTTTGTAGCTTGCTATCGTGAGGATGACGAGTAACGCGTCATCATGCGGATGATAGATGCCCCAGGTGTCCTCATCAGTAAACAAAATGCAGTATTTCTTCCTTTTCTTTTCCTTTAAAGGTCGAGCTAGTATTAGGATCTCGGACTTAGGCCGATTGATTCTCCTAGCGTGGTTTTTTTTAGTATTGTTTGAGGTACCTCCACCTCAAGGACCACCGACAATGGTTCAGATTTCCTCCGTGGGTCAGTTGTCACCCACGCGTTCTTCCGTTGTCCCGGTTCTCTCGACGTGCTCTCTGAGATGGCCTTCTCGGATGAGTCGCTCGATTTCTTCTTTCAAGTGATAGTAATCACTTGTATTATGCCCATAATCGCGATGGTAATGACAGTACTTGTTTTTTCTCCATTGGTTCAGGTTGCTTCAGAGCCTATTTGGCCACTTGACAAATCCTTCACCCTTGATTTCCATCAACACCTGTTCTTGCAGTTTGTTGAGCGAGGTATACGTTGAAAACTTGTGGTCTGGCCGTTTACCCAACTTACGATCATCACGCGTTCGATCATCTTTACGCTTCTTTCCACTGGGCGAGTCAACTTCTTTCTTTGCTAACTCTTTGGCCGGGACCTTTGCGTTTTGGGCGGCTTCACGCATGATCCGGGTTTCCTCGGCATCCGCATACTAATCTGACTAGGCCATAAACTCGGCCAGAGTAGTAGTCGAGTTCTTGTCCAAGGATGCTAGAAACGGTTTGTCTTTGACGCCTTACATGATCCAATTGATTGTTGTTTCGTCTGAATGTTTCCGAACTTGGAGCGATTCGAAATTGAAGCGATTGATATAGTCTTTCAGCAGTTCTCCCTCTTTTTGTACTATGTTATTCAAGTGCGCAGGTGGCTTCAGCTTCTTCTTCCCACTAATGAAATTGGTGAGGACGACATCACTGAGCTCCGTGAACGAGTTAATGGACTTAGGTTTCAACTGCTTGAACTAAAGTCGAGCTACGTCAGCTAAAGTGAGGGAGAAGGCTCAGTACATTACAGCATCCGAGGCATCGTGCAACTCCATATATGTCCGGAAGGATTCAATGTGCTTGGTAAGGTTGGTCTTGCCGGTGAAGGGCGAAATCTGCCGAAGACAAAACTGTTCTGGTAACTGAGCTTGCATTATCTCTTCTACGAATGGAGACACTTTTGCCTCGGGCCTCGTCTGATGTGTATCACAACCCTGCTTCATATCTGCAATCTCTTCCCCCACTTGTCTCATGAAGTCCTAAAGGTCAACTTTCCAAGGTTCGTCACTATTTGTCGTACCTTCAACCAGAGGCTTGCTGCGCCTCCTCAGATCTATTTCGTGTCATAGATCGCAGTGGGACTTTCGAAAACATGAGTTAGAGCGGGCTCGGCCGGGTCTTGATATTGACTCGGCTGAGGGACAGATCACAGAGCGGCAGGCTAAGGGTTGACAAATTGTTGCGGAACATTCGCCCGGCCACTATCACAATGGGGCGGAACTTGCTGGTGATGGATTTGCTCCAGCATCTCCTTTATATAGTTTAGATCGGTCCTGAGCTCTTGGACTTCCTTATCTAGCCGACCATTTCCTCGGTTCTGTTGTTTTTGCCTGGTCAAAACGGAGGATGCTGGACGGGGGGCAGGGCCTTGTCGGTTGTTGGGTTGATTCTGAGCCCCTTGGGCCCAGTTCGTACCCGACGGACTTTCAAGTGTCGGTGGTCTAGTAACGACTTCAGCAGGCTCGTTTTGAGCAGTTCTTCTAGTTCTCGCCATTGGAACTTGTTTGAAGCTACTAGATAAAGCCTGAAAAATGACTATTTGTATCGTTTCCCACAGATGACGCCAATCTTTTGATGCAAAAAATGGGTTCACCCTCTGTCGTCTTACCACCTGCAAAAACAAAGAAAAAAAGGAGACCCTGGCTAGAGCCGGGGACCCTCCAATGCTAAAGTCAGTGATAGGACCGTGTAGGAAGGGTTTTGAGAGGAGTTTTCTGTGTACCTTTCAATCCTGGAGCTTTCCTATATTTATAGGAATAGGAGGGTCCCGTCATGCAGGGATTATCTTCCTCATCTCTTGGAGATTTGATTTCAACCCGGTTTGGGTCTCCATCCGATCCCGAGATCTTCGAGATCGGGGATCTTTTTACGAGATTTTTGAGACAACATTTTTATTCACGCCATCTTTTCCTTACTCGACCCAGTCCTGACCGACTCTAATAATGAGTTAGTCTGGGCCAGCTTTATAGATCAAATTGCTTTCCATTTGTCGGGCGAGATGGAGCCGATCCGTAATCGACATCCTCTCTTACTCCGATAGCCGACCTTATAACCGACCTAATTAGATCGGTTTTATGGTCGGTCAAGTGGCTTCTAAGCTTCAGGCCTTAATCGACCTTTTAGATGTTGCTGCCTCGTCTTCCGAGCCAACTTCATGCATCTTATGTACTTTGCCTTTGGCTCGTGACTTTATAAATCTCGGTCGGGGTTTCTATTCCCTGCAATCCGAGTTAAGTCTCTCCTTGAAGTATTTAGTTCTTTTGCCTCGGTCAGGCTTATTGCCTCAGAATCCCAGGCCACATCAGTAGAGTTGATCCATTCAATGACCAACTCTCCGGACTTGTCATATTTCTCCCCAACAGGTACTATAGAGTTTTTACCAGTGTATGTTCAATCGTGCCGTATGTAATGCGTGTCCGGCTGGGACCTATCATGCAATACCAAGATTTTGTGGTTGTTTCAGGTACGGGGAAACTCAGTATGGTGGCGCGCGTGACCACCCCAGCCAGTAGCCCTCTTGGCTGGAAGATCATTTGGTGCGTAGACAATGACCGGAGCTGATCATCCAATGCTCGTGCATGGACTGCATTCGCAACGTGTACGGTCGAGATTAGGGGAGGCTACCTTTTAAGTAGTAGGGTGTTTTCAACGGCATTTAATGCCGTGGGGCGACCCAACTGAAAGTGTTGGCTGAGAGGTTTTGATTCTATGAAGTCGTTTTTATTACCATTGTGTTTTCCTCATCCCATTAAGAATGACGACTTTGTGAATGGTATGGATGGCATATAAATATCAGGGTGAATCCCGTCGGAGGTTTCAATGGTGAGCATTTCAGTGCCCACTTTTTCCTTCCTTATTTTTTGGGCCATGTCCTGATATTATTGGAAAGACCGAAGGACAGAGTCGACCTCTCACAAACATCACGGTGGGCCCCACCTAACTTTCTATTACACAAAATTAGCACAATCTGCATCCCCTTTAACCAGGACAATCCGCGTGCTGGTCCCCACCAGGACCTAGATAGAGAGGACGGTCTTTCCAAGGGCTCTGTGGGCCCACTGTGATTGTGATATGTATTTTATCCAAGCTGTTTATTTATTTTGAATGATCGTTTTAAGGCATAATCCTAAAAAAGAGGTAAATGGAAAGCTCAAGTGGACCACACCACAGGAAGCAATGGTGACAATAATCAACCATTGAAATCTTTCTAGGGCCCACCGTGATGTTTATTTGCCATTGCACCTTTTCATAAGGTCACATAGATTTGGATGAAGGGACAATATAAATATCACTGGATCCAAAACTTCCGTAGCCCCCGATAGGTTTTCAATGGTAAGCCTTCAGTTCCCATTGTCCTCAATATTTGTCTAGTAACTTAAAAAATGTTTTCAAAATAGATGAATGGCATGGCAAAATACATACACTACCTGGGCTCCACAGAGCCCCTGACAGGACTGTCCCTCTTGAGCTAGGTCTTGGTGGGGGTAGTGCCCAATCCACTCCCACTCTGATACTTTGTAGTCTCATGGATGGATGGATGGATGGTTGTATGGATTGATTGATATATGGAGACTTCCTTGCCGTAATACCTTCTTGAGGACCCACCTCGTACTGATCGGTGCTGTGGGCCCACTATGATGTATGTGTTTTATCCACACCATTAATCAAATTCTCCAGCCCCGTGGGCTCAAAAAGATGGTAGATCCAAATCTCAGGTGGCCAACTACCACAGGAAACAGGGGAAATTGATAACCCACCATTAAAAAGCATTTAGGGCCCACTGTAATGATTATTTTCCATCCAAGCCATTGATTAGGTCAGACCAACACCAACCTAGACGAAGGGAAAACACAAATATCAGCTTGATTCAAAACTTTTATAGCCCCCTAAGAAGTTTTTAATGGTGGAGGTTCAATCACCAGTGTTTCCTATAGCATGGTCCACCTGAGATTTGGATCTGGCTAATTTTTTAGGTTTATACCTTAACGTGAGCAGGCAAAAATGGATGGCTGGCATCAATAAAACATATACATCATGATGGGGCCCACGGAGCTTTTTCGGGACAGACCATAATAAGGTTGGTGATGAAGGGCCACTACCAAATTTGAGTCTTATGGGTGAAACTTATGCACTTGCAAACACGGTGAATAAGTTATTCAAACTAAACTGTATAAAATATAAGTAACAGTTTAGATATATCATGCACCAAAAATTAATATTATTTAATTATACAACCGTCCAATTGGTGGACAGTCAAGGAGCAGTTAATAACAAAAACTTCCTAACGGTTAAGCTTGGGTAGGCAAGTGTCCACCCATCAGCTTGAGGTAATATATGACAGGTGCAATTTTTTAGTACCTGCACATCGAGTATCTTATACAACAAGCGTATCTGACGCAGGGGAGGACGTGAGGTCGAGCACCATCTTCCTCAAGAGAATAACTATTCCGAATCCACGAAACTTCTCTAGACTCCTCATAGAGACTTCTTGAATCCACGAGGAAAGAAAGCAGGAAATAGAAATAAATTCTAATAAATTCGAATTTGATTAATGAATGAATAAAAACGAGTTCACAACCTTTTAAATAGGGGCACCAAGCAATGAGAAAGAAATCAGAATCAAACTACAACTAAAACTCATAGAATTTGCGACTTACTATAAATAGTAAACTTACTATTTATAGACGGTCGTGATGTCTACTAGTGCACAAAGTTTTCGGCCAAAAATAGTAAGTGTCCTATTTGGCTTCACTAAACAGTTCTCGTAATTATTCTAAGCTCTTTTCACGTTGGGCGCAACTCCTAAAGCCCAACGGATGAAGAGTTATAATCAAACTAAAACTTACTATTTATAGTAAAAACAAAATTAAAATAGGGAAACGACCGTCGATCCAAGGGTTTTTCGCAACCCGGCATAGCCGGGTTGGTTCGCTAAAGTAGCTCGTTCTACCCCAAAATCATATATTTTTCGTCAGATAACTCATTTCGGATTGCGAGATACACCCGATCTAAGGTTCGACGGCCCGGATCACTTCTGTCGACGACTGGGCCTTTTCTGATCCATCTTGGCCATGAAACTATCTGCAATCCGCTCTACATCAGTATCAAAGAAGTACCTTCCAAAGAAAGCCATGTGCATGGGCTCCTCTAATAAACTAACCCTCAATATCTTCTTAAATTACCTCAACACTACATAAGTTTTCGGAAATGGGGTTGTACGAGCGATTGAATGCTTCGTATCTTTTAAGTTGCAGGTTATTAGCGGTAAGGGTCCTTACTCTTACTCGGGTGGTAGACTCTCAGGAGTTTCAACACCGGGTCAAGGGGCGTGCGCGTGTGGGGTGTGTGTGTGTTAAAAAAAAAAAAAGGTTATAAGCGATTAGTCATTTAATAGTAATTTAGTTTTCGTGTATTTGGTAATATGTAAGTTATTTATAAATAAAAAATTTATATATTCACAACAAGTAAAGTTTGAAATAAGTAATCTTCCAAAATCGAATTGACATATAATTAATCTTTGCACAAAATATGACGTTTTATTAAACTTATTTAAATAAATAATTGAGCTAAATTTTAAACTGAACTAATCATCAGGTGAACCATAAAAGTGAGTCCATATATTCAAAATACACAAAAAGAAACTAAAAATATTCATATTCTTTCTAAAATATATTTAGAATACTATAAGGGAGAAACATACATACAAGTGAAGTATAGAGTTGATGACCTAGACCATTGGTAGGATGGGCCTCCTCACTGAACGGACCTTGCCATAAGGATTTTGGCTCCTTATGGCCGGATAATTCTAGTAATTGGTTGGTGGCATGCAAACAGACAGTTACAAATAAATAAATAGAGGGCATTCTACATTCAACTAGAAAAAGAGGACCAAGTTGACTTGCTAAAATGGTTCGGCCATGAATATATTTTGTCATCATCACCTATCCATCATGCAACCCCTCAATTTAATAATCTGAATAATATTGAGCCACAGGTCCCACTTGTAAAACTGAAAATCCAAGGAGAAAGTACATCGTTTGGTCAAAGATCATACAATTCCTTACAAACAAATTCATCTCCATATCAATTAACACAGTTCAAATAGATTATCATGCAAGCATCACTTCCTATCTGACAAATATGAACCATTTGATCAATGGTCATTGATATGGAACAGTCAAGATAATTTACACAAAAGTAGGTCCAATCAACACATGATTCATTATGTGGGGAACACTGTGATGTTTGTATGAAATCCACCCTGTCCATTCATTTTCTTGATCATGTTAGGAAATGGACCCAAAAATTAGGCAAATACAAAACACAAGTAGGCCTCATGATAGGAAACATTAAGAATTGAACATCTAGTGTTGAAACATTCGTGGGTCCACAGAAGTTTGGATCAGGCTAATATTTATGTGTTTTCAATTCATCCCAATATGAATGACCTTATGAATGATACGGATGGCATATAAATATCAAGGCGGACCTCAGGGAGGTTTCAACTGTAGGCATTTCCCTATCCAATTTTTGTTGTTGTGCAACTTACTTGAGTTTTGGATCTTCTTCATTTTAGGCTCATGTCCTAACATGATTTGGAAAAACAGATGGACAGGATGGATTTCTCATAAACATCACAATGGGCCTCACCTAGCTTCCCATCACAGGAAGTTCCGACGACAACAATCCGTGCCCATTTTCAATTTGAAGAAAAAAGGTACAAGAAACCCCACCTGGGGGGGGGGGGGAGAGAGAGATGTTGAGGGTTCTTCAATAATCTTCTTCATTTTCTTACAAGAAGAGAAAGATGCTGATGGAGATACCTACATTTCTCCCTTGCTTTTCTGGATTCAAAAAAGAATCCATTAGCATGTTTTAAAGTTCTCTGTAATTTGAAACATGGCTTCTTTCCATGAAAGTTTTTTGCATTTTTTGCGAGTAAGAAAATTATAAGTCGAAAGCAAGTTATAAGTAACTTTCGTCCCTCAAACACCACATGTATAACAAAGTTATATAACTTTCTTACATTTTACACTACTTACAGACATCAAAACAACCCTCAAGGTGCAAACTAGTAGGGATCAGGGTCGTTACTCTTGCTCCGATGGTATACTCTCACGAGTTTCAACACCCGGTCAAGGGTTCGAGTACCCATTGGTGGTGAAATCCCACTACCGTGTGAGTGTGTGAGGGTGTGTTGTTGTTTGTTAAAAAATAAAAAAACTAGTAGGGATCAGTAAATAGAGCCCAACTAAATTTGGACACATTAGAATGTGTTCAAGTTCAAAATTTTGCCTCAATTGACAAGAAAGGTTCTAATGTTAGAATTTTAATGTGCCACATATGGCATCAGCCTTTTGGACGGCAAAAGGAACGGTTTGGATCACTTTAGTGGACATCAAGTGAGGCCTAGAAAACTATGTAAGCCATGAATGGTAGTGGGGAGTTTATGGTGAGTGGGACTTCACCACCAATCCATCAATATAAGTACAGCTTTGGTCTCCTCATCTGTGTTAATTAGAGTCAAACCCATATCATCTGGTGGTTAGGAGAAGAACACACAAGGGTTTGTGGCAACCTTCTTCCTCTCAATCAAGCTCGGTATTCTGCAATAATAGCTACATGTAGTGTGAGGGCAATTTAATGTTTCTTCTATCTAATTACCTACACTTCATGGTCAATCAATGCAATAACCAAGGGACACCCATAAATGGGTGTTTTGGGCTGTATAAAATCATAATCTACGTTGAGCCTCCCTTGCATTGCATAACGTGTCGTGTGGGCTACGTATTTTATAGATTGTCCATACATGTAAAGATGTATAGATGCCAACCCTGTATCTCGCACATGCCATGCAAATGTATAGATGTGGTCCCTATATCTCGCATATGATGTGCAAAGAAGCTGGCCAATCAGTCTACTCAAATATTGGGTGAGCATTAAAGAAATTCACTGGCCCAATTCATTAATGAACTAGCTCTACTCATTGATAGTCTTAAGTGGCATAGTAAGTCTTGGATCATTTTTTAGGTGGGCCTAGAAAAGTGATTTAGGGCAAGTGGGATAGTTTTTGGAGTTATGTCTTGGAAAACCAATATGTGCCCTAATCTACTGCCCATGTAAATGTGATAGGGTCAATTTCAATGGTTCTTGATGACCATGAGTATTTGTTTTTAATATAATGTGTTAGTTAATATTTAGACTTGCCTTAAATACTTATATAATATAGGTAATGTAAGTATTAATTCCTCCAATCCTTGAACTTGAGATTGATTGTATTATTGACTTAGGAGAATTGTGGTGCATGGATCTTAGTGCCATATTGAGATATGATCATTGTAAATACTTGAGACACATATGTAGACATTATACTTTGAGACGTTCGTTCATCCTATGTAAAGGGATTGATTTGGCTCAAGATAGATGGTCTCCACCATCAAGAGCAAACTTATTTTCTATTCTGCCTTTGCCCTTAACCTACATGAGAGTGCAAGTATGGCATGAATACAAGATCATGTTGCTAGACATTTGAACACTCACATTAGATAATTGAATTTGAGTTAATAATCTAGGGGCACATTAGCCTACAATATGATCATGTGAAGGATTTAATGGCGTGTTAAAGGTGATCAACTCCTTATACTTGAGGACATATAAGGGTTGTGATCTTGACTCGAAAGCTTTCACTCATTTTACAAAATTTTTTAAAGGCCATTGAAAATTAATAATATTAAGTACGTCTATCAAAGTTCAATAATTTTTGCACGTGCTAACATGAGATCTAATTAGTTTACCTAAAGACCTATCATATAGCTATTGTAATTTTCTTAAAAATCGGTCTTGAAATATCAGTTATTGGATGCACCATGAGGTAAAATCCAATTCCTCTAAGAATTTGCGGTAAAATTAGTTATAATAACTCAAATTAAATTAACTTGTGTAATCTACCGTCCTAAGTTAACTATCCAAAAATCAGACTCGTCTCTTGGAAAAGGCCCATTTGATATTCGTAAATGTCCACCCATCCAAATAATCAGATAATCAAATATGCTTAATGCTAGGTACGTGATGCAAGCTAGGACTCGCAACACGATTGGTTTGATTTACTGATTACTTTTGTGCCATGTATGCAGTTTCTAAGTACCTGTGTATCATCCATCACACTCTGCTGGAGCACCAAAGGTTCTCCCCTCAGGACGGACTACTGCCGCTTTAGTTGAAAGGACATGAAGGAATTACGAGCATCCTTGGGCCCAAAGTTCTTGAAGCGGGGCCCACATATTGGAGATTCAGGCCACTGATCTGTTGGGCTCTGCCTCGGACCCTTGGATCTCTGTAATAAAAATAGCGAAGTCCCAGGTTCAATTCATAAATGGTCAAAGATCAGACGGTAGGATCTTCAGATCTGAGAGACTTTTGGGGAATGGTCCACTCGTTGCAATTAAAGGTTGGGATTTTAGCAATTTTCACCCTGATGGTCCACTATGGTTTGTCTACAAAGATGCCGTAAAAATAAGATGATCCAACCATCGTCATGCGAGATACCATGGGTATTTTAGGGCTTGTTTGGATTGCCAATTACATCAATAACGCATTAGTAAAAAATCTCCTATGTACGGTCCACATGCGAGGAGAAATGAGTAGTTGCCATTTCTTAAATTGTGCAAAACTAGTATAGGGAATTGCCCTAAAACAAGGCATTACAGGTTGCAGCCACTATTACTTGTAAGTAGGATCAGACCCGGTTAAAATTCGGATCTAACTAGGTATAGATCAGGCCCATCGACTTGGACCCGTTTAAAATCAAGTTGAGCCGGGTCTAGGTATCTTAATCTTATATTATATTATATTAAACATACATTGATTATTCTAGCCAATAAATGATGTTACCTAGGACAAACATGTAAGAGAGGTCCCAAGGTTGGTGGCTGAGATCTTCCAATCTTGGATTTCTTTTTAGGTAATGGTCCATCCGCAGTGGGACACAACAGACCTCTGGTCTGGATTTCTGAACCATGGGCCCCATTTGTCACAAAGACTCAGGACTTACTAATTCCTCATAACATGATTGAAGAAGCATGAAGATGTAAAAGAAACACATTTAACAGACCCATTGTAGCTTCAGCAAAACAGGGGGACCTCCCTTCAATGCCCTCGTGTAAATCAACAAAATCCATTCTACAAAAGAAAAAGGTATTGGTAGATACGAATGCCAAGACCATAGAATCCCATGCTACATATTGTCAGCAGCACAAACAGTATTCGATGGCACTAACGGGCACATACAGAACTTCATCTCATGATCAGCAAAATTAGGCAAGGACCCAAAATGCACCATTGGTTTCTAACTACAGTAATCAACTCGAATCATTACATTGCCCTGAAAAGAGATGCATTTTTTCCTACATATCTTGAGTAAGTAAACAGCACATGACATTGATATCTTACCACTTCACTTCCCCGACTGCATCTCTCCGCTTCAACCTATTGCTCCATTTCTTCCATGTCTTCATCCGGATTCTCCACGTCGCTCCCACTACTCATGCCATCAACGCCCAAACAAGAGTTCTCTTTCAGGTAACTATCCTGGAGCTTGTATTTGAGGAATTTAACTTTGGTTTTCCCTTCTCCCTTTCTTCCGTCTTTGCGTTTCCTCCTTCCATCATTTGCTGTGAATTTCATTGTCCGCGCAGCGGCCATGAATGCAGTGTCCATGGACTGCATCTCCTGATCCTCTTCCTTAACTTTGTCTTCCCCTTCTCCTTTGTTATCAATGTAGAAGATTTCATTGTCAGATCGCTTTGTGTCTAGCTTAAATATTGGGTGCTCATAATCTGCTTTCGACTCATCAAACACCAACTTGGTGCGGAACTTTGAGATTTCGTGTACAAACACTCTCAACCCTTGGTCTTCAAGATTGAGTAGCCACTCTGGCAATTAAGAGTAATTTGATCACTTGAGATTAAGAAAGACCCTTAACAAAACCAACAAGAGAATGTATAGACAAGTAACTAAAGGGACATTTGGGTGCTCAATAGAAATGAATCATGATAAATCTGATTAAGGAGGCATTGACCAATGTCGAGCTGGCCTCACTCCCTTTCTAATCAAGGTCTAGGTGTTACCATTACTACCAATTCATGTTGAATTTGAAACACATCCAAATGCAATTACGGGCTCACGTCATAGGAATTAAACTTTGTGGCCCCCACTTTGGTCAATGTGAGCATCCAAACACACCCTAACCAAACAAGGAAGATACAGTAACTTACTGAGGAGCGCTTGGGGTGTGGAAGCCCTTGGTCTACTCATTTTCTCAATGCCAAAGTGACCAATGGCCCACTTAATTAACTTGGATGGTAGCCGTGATCTGGAAAACGCATTAATATATGAAATTGCTTTGTTTTGATCCCCCTTTGCCCTGTGACAAAATAACAAAATTTTAGCTCAACAAGGAGCTATTATCATGCGACATTTCCCAATTACCAATCATTTTCATTTACCGTGCAGCCCGTATAGCTTCATGGGCAGCAATCAACTGTGTCATCGCAAGACTTATCATGCGGTCATCATATTGTTCCATTGTTGTTTCAGGATTAAGGAAAGAATAATCCACTGATATCACAGCATCATACAGAACTTCTCGTAAAAGGGATTCATCTTCAGAACCCTGGAATCAGATCTACATTAGATAATGGTTAGGACAATGGGAGAAATACCAAAATGTACTCGTTTGAAAAGAATGACCAAAACTTCTTGGGATTACATTTACAGTTAGGTAAGCCACAGTAGAGGAATGTGATAAGCGTGATGCACTCAACAAAATCCAAGACAGTTTGATGACTCAACAACACTTAAAACCACAATTCAATTATAGCAGAACCATACATCGAAAAAGGTAAACCCATTTGTTACTCAAGAGACCCACAACAATAAAATTTTGCTCTATTGAGGTAAGTCTCAAGAAACTGTATTATTTATCCATTTATCAGAAAGGAAGATTTATATTTACCCTTTTCTAAAAGTATATGACTGACCACTTTGGCAATTGATCAGATATCTTTCTACTCCTCCAAAGAACATAATGTGTGCAAAAAGATTTTAACAAAAAAAGGAATTCTAGTAAATTAATGAATTTTAAGTAAGCAATACTGACCAATAGAGAGATGACTGGCAAAGTTGGCTCCAGCAGCAATCTCATCAGCATATCTGGTGCACACCAATAAGAAAACAAATAGAAAATTTTCAGCATTTTAAACAGAAAAGGGAAGGAAAATTTATTGCCTCTCACTAATGAAAAATCATCAATATCAAACACTGAGTTGTCTGTGGCAACTGGTAAGTCAGCTAAGAAGAAAATTTATTATTTTTACCGATGATTACAAGTGACATTAAGGCATTGATGTTTGTTTAGGCAAATTTATAACTTGAGACTGCCATAACAAGGATCTGCATGATAACTTGGTATTCATTTGGATCCTTCATTGCATCTCAATTGGGCTTTTTGGCTGTTCCATGGCATATTTTGACCAACACGGTAGTGTCCTTTAATGGTTCCGTTTTTATATCGAAAGAAAGTTTAGTTCCACATGACTTGTGTCATTGAATCTAACAAAGCTAATCATCTATAAATAAAAAATAAAAAAATAAAACTTGGCGATGATTGCTCCTGACAGCTAATCATCCTTCGGAGTCTGCCTGTCTATGAGTATGAGCACACTTCATTCTTTTGATTATCATAGATGTATATCATGTAGCGACTGGATAGTTGGCTGATAGAATATGTATAGCAGGTTTCTCCACCAATATATATATAAGGAAATGGTTCTATGCGGTTGACCTCATGGGAACTTCCCATGAGAACGAGCTGTGTGGGCCCCACCCTGATATGTGTCGAACATCAACACTGTGCATTTGATGGATCCCCTTTAAATTATGATATATCCCAAAAATCAGCCGTATACGGAACTCAGGTGGGCCATATCATCTAAAATCATGTGAAGACATGCCTAAAACATATAAAAGCACTTGATGGAGCCCACCTGAAACTTGGATGCATCTGAAACTTGGTCTGACCCCTCATCCAAGTGGGACACACATAATGGATGGGCTGGATTTGTGAACCACATCTCGGTCGGCCCAACAAATGATTATGAATGTTTTAATGGGAGGGTAACCCCTCTCGACGTTTGTATGTGGTGTGGCCCACACAAGTCATGGATTGACTTGATTTTTAAGCCCGAGGCCCACTATGGAACGGTGCATCTGACTGATGGGGTAGATGTTCGACACACATCACGGTGGGCCCACAGAGCGACCGCATAGAACCAATATATATATATATGAAAACAAGACTTTGAATTTTTGGTAGTATGACACTGATAAAGTACCAGTGACAACTTAAAAAACTGAATGTGTCACATTATTCATGCATTATTACATTGCTTTAGTTAAATCACTCATTTCTGTGTTATCCATGACTTTTTATGTTGTTTAAGCTTCCATGCCATTTAAGCATGCCCAGCCTCCAACCAGGCCCCAAGATACAAAATGGTGGTGCTGATGGCACTCTAGAGTGCATCATATGCTAGAAAAGAGATCCTCTAATGAAGGCGCGCACCAAGTTAACCCAATCAAAGCGAAAATTAGAACCAGCAGTCTATCTATCTAAAAGCACCCAAAATCAGAACCCAAACAAGAACTCAATATCAGAACTGAAACAGCAATAAGCTTCACAAGTACAATTCACATGTATTTAAAAAGCCATCCAAAGCCACAATAATTTAGTTTTGGTAGCATTTTCTGCATTAATTCATGCAAAACAGCATCTATTTCAATCGGGCAACACATTTCCTCCAAAACTAACAAACATCCAAAGAATCCAAGCTCAAAACACATAGAATTCAAGCTGTATGGAAGGGATGGAGATGTGCCTCAAGAGCTTTAAGTAATCGCCACATACCACTCAAATTGAAAGGTAAAATTATCTATTTATCCGAGTGAAATGCACATGCTGTTGCACGTGGAGACTATCAACATAGTTTACGTGTGGCATGGATGTATCGAAGTTGTATGTGGGTGCATGGTAATTTGGACCATCCATAATTTAAGCCCCATTATTAGAGGATCATAGCCCAAAGTTACACTGATTGCATGATCAAAACTGTATAATTTTACCTATGAACTTTGAATTCTTGACCATTTTATTCTTAATCATCCTTTTGATATGCACCTGATATATGGCGAAGACAATTTGATCAGTGTGATGTTTGGGTCATGCACCATCAGTAACGTGCCTCATAGATGGCCCAAATAGCCATCCATATATCCATGCATACAATGGATTTAGGCCCCACAGCACAAATACAAACTGAAAACACAAGCATACATCATGCCGGTATGCATCCATCTTCAAAGTGGGGCTACCTTACACACCAACCATATATCCCTTAACAGGCTGCCAAGTAGCAAATTCCTAGGCTAATAAAAACTTCCATAGAAAAGATTGAGTTTGCTAATCCGGCATGCGTGTATACCTCTGCCATATACATGCCTTGACAATAACCTATGCAGCATATATGTGCAAGATCCAAACAATCCATTCCCTGGACCTGAACATGAAGATGCATTGACCCGATAATCAAGAATGTTCGCTCATCAGGTGGGGTAGATGTGGACATTGAATGTGGACCATTGGCGAACATCTTTTTTTATTGTCTGAAATTAGCATGTAGCTCATTTGACTGGACAGACCTATTTCTTTAGACTGTTACATGTGCATGTTTGGGGCTCTCCTAATCATGGTGTGCCATGACGGCCGTTACGTAAAGGTAACGGTGGCAACCGTTACACGTTACGGGGTCGTAACGGCCGTAACAGCCGTTATGGAAAAAAAAAAAAAAAAAAAAGCTCGTAATTGCCGTTAACAGCACATTACGTTCCTTATAAAGGCCATAATAGCCATGTAATGGTCTATTACGGGACAGACACAGGTTTTTCATACTTTTTAATCAATACTACGGGGCAGATGTAGGTTTTTCGGGAGTTTTTCAATAAATTAAAAAAATAATAATAAAAAAGAGAGACCGTAATGGCCGTTAATGGGCCGTTACAGCCGTAATGCCCCGTATCGTAAAGGTAATGGTGGTGGCCGTTATAGCCACCGTTTCCGTTACAGAACACCTTGCTCCTAATGGATGATTGGTCCTCATGCACATCAATGATGGTACATGTGGTAAATACTAGTGATTTTGATATTGTGCAGCTGTATGCGTTGTTGTAGCATGAATACAGTTAAGGTTGTCTAACGTACACATCCCATGTAACCTACCATCTAATGCCATATGTCGCTTGTGAACGTCTTCATCATGCATCCACTGCAAAGTTGCCACACTATGGAAGTTGGAAGCCCCAAGAATCAGGCTTATCTGACCATTATGTGGGGCCACCACGTTTATTTGGAGGTTCTTGGGCAGTTGTCTATTGGTTTCTATGGGTGGCCTACCTGAGGATTAGATAGGCCTGATTTTTTTAGGCATCCCATCATCATGGTGTGTTCCACTTAATACATTGATTGGATGCCATACAGAATACACATAACATAGTGGGCCCCACAGGCAATAAGCATGAGCAAGTGAATAAGTAGTTGAATGATACATTTTAGACAGGTAAATAAGTTGTAAAATAAGCTTATTCTGCAGGGTTTGTTCAGCATTGCTTCTAGGAAGTGAAGAATTGATTCTCAACAAATAATTCTCCGCAAATGTTTATTGAGAATTGCTTATGCAAAACTTTTTATTTCTAATAAGCATGTTTGGTAGACATACATAAGGAACCAAAGTTTCTTGCAAGGAATTGCATTTGTTAAAAAAATTATGGTTGGTTTAACACCCAAACTCTCTGTAGGACTTCACCAATCTACCCCAATCTTCACCTCACTGACCAGGAAATAGACCGACTGACGTGAATCTTCAACAAAAAAAAAAAAAAAAGGATTTAGCGAGACCCCAGGGAATAATGTAAAATACAGCTAACTCCTCTAATTTCATGTGGTTTGGCTGCATGAGTTTTTCATCAGGCTGTTTTTGGCGTTTCCTTTTATCTTCGTAAGCGAACATGATGAACGGGTTGGATGAAAAATAGACACTATGGTGGGGCAGACACAAAAAACTACCATTGGTGTCCCCTCAACACTGTTCCCCATGGTGTGGTTCATCTACGTTGTAGAACGGAGTAATTTTGTCCTAGGACCTAACATGGGGTGGCACACATGATGGATGGGATGTATAATGGATGATAAACCCTACATGACATACTGGTATTATAGCTGACCTATGAGTTTCTCATCTTCTTTTGTTTCTTTCTTCCAAAAAAGTGCAGGTTCCATAGTAATACAAGTGTTGAGTGTGGGGCCAACAAGGGTGTGCATATGGGATCCAACTCATGAATTACATAAGCTCTATTATGAAAGTCAAACACTGATTCAAAGCATGTCAGTTCAGTGAGTGTTGGATGTAGGCGGAGCCCAATATGTTTTTTATATACCATCAAACCTATGCATTCCCTCCATTATGAAGGTATTTCCCAAAATCAGGTATATGCAATCATTAGGTGGATCACACCAAAGAAGACAGTTGACATCCATCCAAAAATCTCCAAATTCATGTGGTGACTCCCTCCCATGATGGTTTGATCGACCTGATTTTTGCAATGTCCAACTTTTAGGTTGGCCAACCCTGCAGGACAGGTGGGTATTATGCACACACTCTGGTTGGATATGCACAGTCATTGTAGAATGACTCACAAGGACTCGTAGTAATGGAAGAACCAACATGTCCATAGAAAGGCAATTTTGATGCAGGGGCTTATTTGACAGTCTGGCAACACATCATGCTTCATATACAGTCACTTGTACATTTCGCGCACATTATATTAAATTAAACCGGCTAAATTGCGGAGCCCACTTTATACAAGCAATGTCCCAAACTCAGATTGGTTGAATGGTCATAATCTTTGATTAGTGATTACTAGTTTGTTGAAATATGAACATTTAATGTCTTTCATTTTTAAACATCCAATAAGTCTACCAATCCAAATATTTAGCTAATCAAATAAAGCATCGCTTTTGGTTCATGATACATCTAAACGAGGTCCCATAATTTGGAAAGGTTATTTTGAATTTTTTGTGAGATATATATGCAATTCACAAGAAGTTTTTAAGTGCCTAAATATCATCTATCACACAGTACCAAAATATAAAGAATTTCTTCACTTTGTATGGTGTTGTACACCTGTGACTGAAACAGCCAAACGACATTGTTGTACACTGTAAAACACTCAAGCTCGTGCGGCCCACCATATTATACATGTGAAATCCACCCATCCATCAGGTGAGAAGCCTTAGGTTGACAGTACACACAAAAGATCAGTCCGATTAAAAAAAAAAACTCAGGCCACAACAATGGACCTCTAAGTACACGGTGTAGCCCACTTGAGTTATGGACCGGGCTGATTTTTGTATCTTACCTTCATCCTCATGAGTCACATATGATGAATGGGTCTAATAAAAACATGTACTACATTGGCCCCACAGACAAACCTATGGTTGGTGACCTATCCCTATTATTCCCTGTGGTGCAGCCAACTAAGTTGTGGATCTGGCTGATTTATTTCCCCAAAGCCTAGCATCAAGTGGCATACCCGATGAATGGAATGGATACCACACAAACAACATGGCATTATACGGGCCACACATGAATTTGGAGGATTATGGCTGTCCATTTTTTATAGTGTGGCCCACTTAGTGATTTTATAGGCCTGATTTTTGGAGAATCCCATTGTAGTAATGGTGCTCATGTAATGAACAGCTTCATGGAATATACACAACATGGTAGGGCCCAATAAAGAAAACAATGGACAACCATCTAACAACCTCCAAATTCATATGGTGGCCCACATAATGTTTTGATCAACTTGATTTATGGGGCATCCAACTTTCCTTGATGGACAGTCTGGGTGTCATATACACATCCAGGTGGGCCCCATGTGCAGCACTTGTATCGTCCTACAAAGGAAGAGATGGAGATTCGCAAGTGGGTAGTAGAGCAGGAGGGATAGAATGTTGGGCAGCTAAGGAACAACATGTTCATTGGATAAGTGTAGCTGACATAAAAATGTTGAGATGGGTGAGTGGCAAGAGGAGTTAGAATTGAATGTATTAGAGGGACCTTGGAAGCAACACCAATAGGTAATAAGATGAGGAAAAGTAGACTTAGACAGTTTGGTCATATGCAAGGCTCTATCTTGTAGATGTTTCAAGATGATGATTGGTGCTATTTTGGTTCTCCGAACACACGCATATATAGAGAGAGAGGTCTCAAATCCAACCAGTTGGACAACATACATGCATGCATGCATACATATAAATACACAAACACACTCAATCCACAAAGCAGAAATCCTTACCAAAAAACACACAGTTCCGAAAACCAGTGATCGAACCAACTGCCCAAACCTTCAATTCGTTCGCCAATTCCACCTTTGACCCTCCATTCCGAACCTTCAAAAACAACCTCAACAGAAATGCCTGAACAGTGACGGCACCAGCCAAGTACCCAACACCACAACCTTCCTCACTCAACCTGTCCCTAATTTCATCACTAACGAGTGGAAAGAACACCTTCAAGCCTCCCACAACATCCCAATTCCCATCCAGACCATCCGCCGTCCAAACACGAACCAAGTCAGCAAAACACTTCAAATTGCCTGAACCGTCTTCTCCACTGAAATCCTTGCTACTACAAATGCTGATGTAACCGACAATTCCTTCGACCAAACACTCAATTTCTCTCACCGTCTTCTTTGATATCTTCTCGAATCCAGTTATAGCAGAATGCAGCTCGAATATGACGGGAGCGAGCAGGGCAATGCATTTCAGGCCGTTGGATGAAGCTGAACAGGCCACAATCAGCTGGAGAAGGTCTTTCGACGACGAGATCCTACTCGAAACTTCTTCCTTGGAGGAATTTAACTCATGAAAGGTTACTGCGGCGTAAAACCAGATGATTTCGAGAGGTGGATCAGCACTGGATTGCAGCAATCGAAAGAAAATCGAACGGAAACTCGAGAAATCGCGATTCTTGCGCTGGGATTCGTGGAAGAAGCGGTGTATGGATTCTTTGAGGAGGGATTCGTGGTTTGGGTTTGTTTGAGGAGGGAAAGATGGGGGTTTTGGTTGGAGAGGGGACTGGATTAGTAGTTCGTCCATCGCGATGAATGGAAATCGAGGTTTTGGTTTGAGATTTGGAGGAGAGGGAATGAGAGGAAGAAAATAAAATCCCTAATCTTTTGATCGTTGTGAGGGTTTTTGTGGGAGTTAGGGTTTTACAGCCAGTTTTGAATTCGAGGGTTTCTCTATCTTGCGCCGGGGTGTGACTTACGCCGCATTTGAAAACGGTCGTGGTGGCAAAGGACGCGTATTGCCGTCCCCGGCCACGTGAAGTTCATGTGGTCGGAAGCAACGTGGGGCCCACAGAGATGTCCGTAACAAATCCACTCTATACATCAGTTTCTAAATATCACGTTAGGACAGTATTCCATAGGTAAGGCAGATTCAAAACTCATGTGGGCCACACACGACACGAAACAGTGATAACGCAAACCTCCACCGTTCAAACCTTCTTGGAGCCGACCATGATGATTATATGCCATCCAAACCGTTCATAGTTTTATTTCCACTCAGATAAACTGTAGACACAAATATCATCCTGATACAAAACTTCTGTGGCCCCAAAAAAACGTTTCCAATAGCGGCCGTTCAATCCCGCTGCTTCGTGTGTTGTGCCGCACCTGAGTTTTGGATCTAATTGATTTTTCAGATTTATGTTGTATTGTGATCTTGAGAAACTTATGGACGGAGTGGATTTGTGATAGGAATCTCTGTGGGCCACACATAGCTAGCTTCTGACCACAGGGACTTCATGTGGAAAGAGGGCATTCGCGTCCGGTGACAAATGGTTGGGGTTGGCCCACGATTCAACGGCGGCTTGTGACTTATGAGGTGGGTTCGGGTTAAAAATGAGTTGGCTCAGGCAGAACCTTAGGAAACCAGCCCGCTCCCATATACGTTGTTGTTGGTGGGCTGCACCAATGAGATCCGACAATACCGGATCCTGAACCTGCGACCATCCTAATGAATACCCTATGGATGGTCGAGGATTTTCATTGTTAGCCATCAATCAAAAAACGGTGAGGATGGTAGAACCATCCATGCTAGAACCCTTAATATGTGCAGACCCGATCTGCAAATCACCCAGCCACGTGTGATAGAGCAATTGTTAAGCATCAACCCATTGCCACAAACACCGAGATGGACGGCCCACATTCGACTTAAGAGTAATCATACGGGCAAGATCATCTGTTCAGTGTGAGTTTGGGATAGGAGCCCACCCACTTTAGAACCGAATACATGGGCAGTTATGACGATTACCTGACCATCTCCACATGTGGGCCCCATGAGACCATTCATTACTCAGATCTGAGGGGAGAGATAAGGAGCCGTTAGGATTCTTTCACTGGCCCATCCAGACATATGGCTTGGATTTCTAAAATGTGGGCCCCACCTGCCCCCAACAAAGGTGTAATACTGCCTCTCTTTATTTAAACTCCACTGAAATAGCTAGTCTAGGAGATAAATTTTTAGAAATGGGAGGTTCCATAAACCACACGTCAATTGGAGTTTTTGGGTGGTTGTACATTGTTACCATGGTGTGGCCCACCTTATTTTTGGATTGGCCTGATTTTTGGCATGAAGAGAGAAGATGAGAGGGTGAACATAATGGACGAGTTGGATTACATGAAAAAGAAAAATCACGGTGGGCCCAGAAAAAATTTGGATCAGGCTATTGATCTTCATTTTTTGTTAATGATCTAAACCATCTAAATTGTGGGACCTACCGTCTCTAAGTCACAGGTCCAAAATCAGTTTGGTAGGAAAATCCTAGCCTTTGGTTCATGGGAAATTGTTTGCTTGAAAAACATCCGATGGTCCCATTTTGACAAACGACCGTCTAAGAATCAGAACTTAGGAATGTTTAACCAATCTGTGACTCAGCGGTAGTGGGTCCCAAAGTTTAGTTGGTTTCATTAGTGGTAACTTAATGGCAGGTGAATAGTTTCTAAGTGACTGCCTATCAAGTATCATACTCTACCAGAGTAGCAAATAACTCCCATCTAATTTATACAGTGCACGAGCAATTCCAAAACTGTATGCTCCCACCATCATGGCATCCAACCCATCCATCAAGGTGGGCCCATCAAGAAATTAATATATGAGGAAATCAGGCCGATCCAAACATCATATACACCACCATGTGAATTGGAGGTTTTTGGGTGGATGTACATTGTTTTCTATAGAGTAGCCCATCCGAGTTTTCGATTGGCCTGATTTCTATATCAAAAGGAGAAAATCATGGGGCGTACATGATGGACGAATTGGATCTCATGAAAACATCACCTTGTGGTTCGATCTTCGTCGGCCGAAAGTCGGTGAGGTGTTCTCCCATGGTACCAGGGCTGTTGTGGGGCCCACACGATGTATGCATGACAACATCCAACCCGTCCATCAGATCACCTTTAGTCTTGAGCCAAAAAATCAGGCCAACCCAAAAAATTAGATGGGCCACACATTGAAAACAATTTGAGAGGGGACACCCTCCACTGATTTGCGTGGGGGGATCATGGTGTTGTTTGTACGCCATCTTATTCATTCATCTGAATTTTCTACATTAGATGAAGGGATATCAGAAAAATAAGGAGATTCCGAAACTTGGGTGGGGCCCAGCGGAAATTAATGGTGGGTGTCCCCCACACAATGGTTGCTGCTATTGTGGCCAACTTGAGTTTAGATGGGCCTCATATTTGGAACCTTAACCAAATGTACCAAATGTGTGAAGATGCATCTTATGGACGGATTGGATTTCATGCATACATCACGTGGGGCCCATAAAAGCACAGTACCGCAACTAGATATGGTGGTCCCAGTACCATAGGAGCACACCTCTATTTATATGTATGTATCACTAATTGGTCCCTTTAACCCATATTCAATTCTAAAACCGGAATTGGGTCATGTGGATCACGTCGGGTCAACCAACCCCAACCAAATCACAAATAAATGGGTCCGGTCGGGGTTGGGCTTGATGAATTTTAAGTAGGTTGGGTTGGGCTGACAGGCAATGGGTCACAGGTTAGGTTTGTGTGCCTCATTTTGAGGCCCATTAGGGCTCAGAAACAGCTCAGGTTTGACCTGTGTCTTATTTTTCGGCCTGAACCCGACCCAAGACCGTAACTGTTACCCAGACCATCTAAGAAATGGTCTGGAAAGCTGGCTCGTGGGCCAGCCCAACATGCTATCAGTCCTATCTCGCACCATAACGTGCTTTTGCTGGATCCATAGCTCAACTGGCAGACTGAGTGGAGGTACCTCGTTTCAACAGTTGAGGTCTTGGTATCGATCCCTAGTGGTAGTGGCTAACCTGGAGTGTGTGTACGGACATGGGTGTGTACTAAGACGCTAACCCCCCCAAAAAAAAAGGAAGATTCCTATAACTGAGCTATCTCTGCACTTGACAAAATTCATGATAATCTGCACCGTTGATATGGTAGGTTGCCATGTGAATGAACAATGGGCCAAAATCAAAACCGTTGAACCACTATGGCCATGAGATTATTGTAAGTTTTAGCCCACTGAGTGTGAATAATAGTCCCTTTTGTCATAAAATTCCCTATCTCAGGCCAGTGATGGGATGGCTATCTTACCTTTATGGGCATACATCCACATGGCCCACCAAGTCGATGGTTCTGATTGCAGCGCAGAAGAGCCACAAGTTCAAAGAGACCAAATGAACACACTTCATTCCTCTTTCATCTGTTGGGATGAATAGGAGTTATAAACCATGGAAAGGAAGGCCTCTTATCAAAAGAGACTCTGATGTTCGGATCAGAAGATAACAACTTCACACCTCGTATTGAAATAATAGGCATTCACACCTGGGGAAAGATGGAAGAGGTGAATTTGAGTGGTCCACATGCATACATGGAATGTGCACCGTTAGAGTTCTAACCAACTATTTTTTCCACGTGTGGCCCATGTGATGAGTGGACGATCCTGATTTTCAACTCAAGGTACGGTCACCGTAACAACCACCTGTTAAAACCCTAGTCCAAATTGTAAATGGTGCATAGCTCAAAATTCAAAATGATCAAATGACATGGGTATTCCGACTGACGGAGAGTGAGATTGGAAGAGGACTGCAATGTCCTCAGAAGTTACTTTGATTTGTCTGTTAGAGTTACAACTTACAAGAGATTTGAGGATACCTGGACTGATCTTGTCAGAAAGACCCCCTCTTTCTGAAATCCATAAGGACTTTTCCTTCACATACCTCTGTAATTTCTTTGTATCATGGTCCAGTCGTTCTTGATCTGCATTGCCAAATAAGAGGGAATTGAGGGCATTACTGAATAAGAAGAATAAGCATATACTAATATATGGACCAAATTCAATCACCATCGATTGGTGAAATGAAAAGGGTGTACTGCACTCAATCATCATTTTATATCATAAGATGGAAAATTATTAACCATAAGGTTAGAGAAAATATGACCAATCTTCCATATTCGATGTGCACTTGTGACCCAAATGCGGACCATATAGAATCTTCATAGTGTAATCAGCTTTCTTCCTTCTTCTTTTTTTTTTTTTTTCTTGGATAAATTTCTTCACTAGAAAGAGGAATAGAAGGTAAGCCTAGGGTAGGGATTGCAAGCCCATTGAAAAGGACGACGATTGCCTTCCTCAGCTAAAGTATTGGCTAACTCATTTAATTCACAAACAAACATTAGAAAAGGAAACCTCCCTCTATTAGTGTTGTCAGGAAGTTACCCAGACCTGTGGTAACCGATGTACTCCACCAGATTATAATGGGTTCAGGTACCATCTTTTGGAACCATCAAGAAATTGGGTTGGGTTCGGGTATCACCTTTAGGACCTGGTTAAAATTGGGTCTAATCGGGTTCAGGTCAGGTTCATGTAATGAATCCAGTTAAAGTTGGGTCTGATCAGGTCTGAACTGGCTGGGTCAGGTCCCTTTATTTTTAACAGTACAACTGCATTATTTCTTGGATAAATTTCTTCACTAGAAAGAGGAGTAGAAGGTAAGCCTAGGGTAGGGATTGCAAGCCCGTTGAAAAGGACGACGACCGCCTTCCTCAGCTAAAGTATTGGCTAACTCATTTATTTCACAAACAAACATTAGAAAAGGAAACCTCCCTCTATTAGTGTTGTCAGTAAGTTACCCAGACCAGTGGTAACTGATGGACTCCACCCGATTATAATGGGTTCAGGTACCATCTTTTGGAACCATCAAGAAATCGGGTTGGGTTCGGGTATCACCTTTAGGACCTGGTTAAAATTGGGTCTAATCGGGTTCAGGTCAGGTTCATGTAATGAATCCAGTTAAAGTTGGGTCTGATCAGGTCTGAACTGGTCTGGGTCAGGTCCCTTTATTTTTAACAGTACAACTGCATTATTTCTTGGATAAATTTCTTCACTAGAAAGAGGAGTAGAAGGTAAGCCTAGGGTAGGGATTGCAAGCCCGTTGAAAAGGACGACGACTGCCTTCCTCAGCTAAAGTATTGGCTAACTCATTTATTTCACAAACAAACATTAGAAAAGGAAACCTCCCTTTATTAGTGTTGTCAGTAAGTTACCCAGACCTGTGGTAACTGATGGACTCCACCCGATTATAATGGGTTCAGGTACCATCTTTTGGAACCATCAAGAAATCGGGTTGGGTTCGGGTATCACCTTTAGGACCTGGTTAAAATTGGGTCTAATCGGGTTCAGGTCAGGTTCAAGTAATGAATCCAGTTAAAGTTGGGTCTGATCAGGTCTGAACTGGTCTGGGTCAGGTCCCTTTATTTTTAACAGTACAACTGCATTATTTCTTGGATAAATTTCTTCACTAGAAAGAGGAGTAGAAGGTAAGCCTAGGGTAGGGATTGCAAGCCCATTGAAAAGGACGACGACCGCCTTCCTGAGCTAAAGTATTGGCTAACTCATTTATCTCACAAACAAACATTAGAAAAGGAAACCTCCCTCTATTAGTGTTGTCAGTAAGTTACCCAGACCTGTGGTAACCGATGGACTCCACCCGATTATAATGGGTTCAGGTACCATCTTTTGGAACCATCAAGAAATCGGGTTGGCTTCGGGTATCACCTTTAGGACCTGGTTAAAATTGGGTCTAATCGGGTTCAGGTCAGGTTCATGTAATGAACCCAGTTAAAGTTGGGTCTGATCAGGTCTGAACTGGTCCAGATAAGGTCCCTTTATTTTTAAGAGTACAACTGCATATATATAATATATTTTGATGAATCTAGCTACAAAATGAGGTTTCCTAGGCCACACACATGTAAGAGAGCCTGTTTACACACCATGCACGTGTCATAGTGAAACGTTTTCAGCCTCAAAACTACTGAGCGCCAACGGGGGCAACAGCTTTTCAGCCAGCAAGCAATGGCTGCTTCAAAGCCGTTGCGCGCTAACGTGCTCATACGTTTTTCAGCTTGTTAGCTTCAAAGCTTATTACTAAGGTAAAATGCACTAGCGTGCGCATACATTTTAAAGCTGAAAAACAAAGCTTTGAAGCTAGCTGTTGCGTCACTGGCTTTGAAGCAGAAAAACAGCCCCTTAATAAATAAGGGGCCCAGTCCTTTGGTATTTACGATCTAATCCACTTATCGGATGGGCCCAACCATATGAATGTTTGTATCTGTCCGAACCCAACTCAAAACTTGGATCCATAGACCCGATGGGTATCCGGCTACCAGAATCCAATTTGATTTGGGTCTAGGTCTTCAACAACCCAACCCAAAGCTGACATGTTGACAGCCTAACATCTATGAAACAATATCCTTAACCTTGTCAGTGATGAAGCAAGACTCCATGGACCCAAGTCATCCCTTCACCAAGCAATGGCATTAGCCAAATTTCCCTGCAAGAAAACATTATATGAGAAGCCTCCATTCCTAATGTTGTACAAGAAACCTCCATTCCAATGACACTCTACTTTCCGCTTCCTTATAAACTCTCCCCACAATCACCCCATCTGGTTCGATACCACAAGTCGCCCTCCCAGATACCTCCAACTCAGGCAAGCCATGACTCAATTTGAGACCGAATAAGTCAATCTGAGTCATGAGATGTCATTTTCAAGCATGGTTTTAAGACTCAGACCGGTCCGATATGACTCATCCTAGTCAACTTGAATTCAGTACAACCCCATCTGGTTTGATACCACAAATTGCATTCCTGAGTCACCTCCGACTTGGGCGAGATGCGACTAGACCTGAGATCTGAATCACCAAATCTAAAAACCATGTTTCCAAGATATTATTACTTGAGAATCTTTCTTAGCTGGAGGGATCTAGTTGGTTAGTGATGTAATTCGGGGTGAAGGGAAAGAAGAGGAAATGGAGGGAAGTAGAAGGTAGATGACAATGGAGCTTGAGTACATCACTCTCTTCCTCTCCTTCTTTATATCTTACTTCCTCCTCTTCCAGATATTGTCTCTTATTTCTAAACTAAACAGAGAAAAAGTACCCACAGGTGTATACAAAAACACAACTCAGACAGCAAGGTACTTGCACGTGTACATAGACAGAGAAACGCATGCATGCACGCGGACAACATTCTCTTAAAGTTAGGAAGGCATCATGACAATTATGTATGCCTGGATCAGATATCAAATTGGGTTATCTTCCATCTTAGCATGGTTGGTTCATTATAAAAATGAGAATGAGAAGACGGTTGGATGGGGGGAGAATGAGAAATCTATTCAACCTTTCGTAGGACGTTTTCTCATTGAATTAACATTTTTCATCTATAAAATTTATATTTCTATCCTTCTTCCTTTTTCTCTCTTTCTTTGCTGGCAACCTCAACTCTGCCTGGTAGGAAAGCACCAACTGCTCCCCCAGCCAGGGTAAAAGAGAGGATCATGTCCAGTAGGCAGCCAGTCATTGAATTTTTGCCAAACAATCATGAGAAGCCAACCCCAAACAGCTCAGACAAGGCTATGATGATGATGCCAACTGCAATGATGATGAATGGGTTAGACTTGTCAAATGGAATCTGACAAGAAATGATGAACTGTCATGAAGATTTTGAAACTCAATTTTTGTTAGGAATATGAGCAGCTAATGATGCGATTGGGCCAAACAACTCAGTGAACTACAGACTCATGGGAGGACCAATGGTAGCATGTGTCCAAGGAAAGTAATCTACTCTAAACTTGTACCTAAATTTCTAACTATTCAGTAAGAAAAGTCTTCTCCAACCACCAGAGGAGCAACATCCGTTTAATCATATTAATCGTCTAGCCCCTTATTATGTAAGGCGCACTTTGACATGGACGAAAATCTGAAACAGACCTGGATAGATAGGGCTGCTAAGCCCACACATTGGAGGAATAAACAAGCCACATCCAAGGCTACACCAAAGCAAAGCTAGGGCTTCACAACTAAGTGAACAATCTAGCTCTCACGTCTCTTTAGGAATTGTCCTAACATAGAAGTAACAGGAGTTAGCCTTTGCCACATTAACAAACAAACAACACAAGAAACACCTTTACATCCATGTGCCTACTGTTTACACCCATTTTCGGCACCTTGATGTGGACAAATGGAAAGCTGCCACATTGTTGACACTAGGGCTGTACACGAACCAAGTTAACTCGCTCGACTCGACTCAAAAAAGCTCGATTCGACTTGGTTCAAAACTGTGTTCAAGCCGAGTCGAGCTGATTTTTTGAGCTCGAAAAAATTTTGAACCGAGTTCAAGCTTGCCCGAGCTCGACTTGACTTGGATCGAACCCCAACTCGAATCGAACTCGGATCGAACCAGTTCGGTGACTCGATTACTTTGATATTGATGTTGCTCACCAAGTGTTTGATGAAATGACTCAACAAAGTGTCGACTGGTGGCAAGGAGGAGAGTATGTATATGAAACAAATACCTTTCTTCTTGATTTTGATGTTGCTTAAAAGGTGTTTGATGAAATACCTGTAAACAATTGTTGTTGTTTTACATACAGTAAGAAATTGAAAGTGCACTCCATGTGTTTGTGAAAATGCCACATAGGCTCGATCTTGGCTCGAACTCGGCTCGAGCTGGCCCGAGCTGTTGAACAAACCGAGCCGAGTTGGCCAGTCAAGCTCGAGGACCGAGCTGTGCCGAGTTCGAGCTGGGGTCAACTAGCAGCCGAGCCAAGTCGAGATGTCCCAAGCTCGACTCGGTTCGACTCGTGTACACCTCTAGTTGACACTATGGGCTTGGTGTTCAAGGAAATCTTACTCGCACTCAAAGATATCTTCGATTGATATTCCTTCGATGATATGCATTCCATTATTAATGTGGAGGCACAAAACGTTATGCGACTTTAAGTGAGAGAACCGTCGTATGCCACGTGGCCATTGATTAAACGAGCCAATTAATGAGGCAGCGTGCCGAGCACATCTATAAAAGACCCATCGAGGTAAGAATCCTAACAAGGATCCAGTTATGATACACTCGATAAGGTCGTCTCTCACAGTCATTCTAAAATAGGAGAACTTCCCAGAGACTTTCGAAGACTTCCTATAGTCGCAAAGACCTCGAAGATTGAACCAATATCCAAGCAAATCTAGCTATGGTTTGTCCCAAATCAGGAGAGCGAACATCAGGCAGATCAGGTCCCAAGTCGTATAATAATCAAAATTAAGAGAATGAGAGAGCTCGACGATAGATCTGATCTGACTCGTCCGATAATAGATCAGTATCAGGTGACCCCAGTCCATCTAATCCTTCCATCACTCTAAACCATTAGGGAGCAAGTGTTAAATGCAAGAGGTGGTTTGATTTGTGCCACCAGATGAGTGGCTATGATCGATTTGAGGTCTGGGATTAGTGATTCCCTGTTTGATCTCAAATTTGATTAGTGGGCCACGAACATCTCCCATAAGGGGATCAACTATGAGAAGAAGATCCGAGAAGCCAGCAATTTCGGATCTATCCAAAGACTTTCCTGCTCAGAATGCATGCCGAATACGTGGAAGATCCAGGATTAACAAGGAAATCCAGTAAGGGTTTAGCCACTTCGACAAGTTATAAAAAGCACGTGAAGAAGTGCTCGAGGCCCCATGCCAAACACATCTATCCACTTTTACAATTTATCTTTCATTGATCGTCTATCTTTACTTTTATCTCAATATAGCCTAGCCTAGCTCTAGCATAGATCGTTTCTGTCCAACATCCACCACTACAGTACCATAGAATTATATTAAATGTCCACAACCGTAAGTTGTTGGATCTCGATCAACTGAGTTCTTATTTATGCAATCACACATTTCCAATCACATTCTGTTGACCAGTCGCCTCGATCATTTGTTCTTACAGACGGATCAGGTATTTATCTCTTATTTATTTATTTCTGTAGTTATCTGATACTCTATTGATTGTAATGGGCCATACATTCAAATATTAATAAAATCGGCATTATTCAGCCTTTTATTTATTTATTTATTTGTTCAAATTCTTTCTTTTGAGGAATTTATTGCTTTTACTGGTGTACTTAGACATAAGGCAAAAAGAATCCATTCGGAGGGGCTAACCCCTACTCTTTCACAAGTTGCCTGATCGCTTATCACATCCTGTGGTTGAGAGAATAGTTGGATCCTGTGTCCATTCTACAATCAGTTTGACTCAATGCAGGAGGCACCAGCGTTCAATCAAACATTAAGTCGAGTAAGACTCTGGCACACCCGCACAATCATAATCGCACACGAAATCTAAATACAACCCTCTGATCACACGTGTGGCCTTGTGTTTGATTGAATTCAGCCAACACCTACCTCCCCCCAACAAAAGTTAACAAAGGGCGGGCTTTCCAAGGTACCAGGAGTCTATGAGCCATTAAAAATACTTCTCAAAATCAGTATATGATTTAAAACTCACATGCATATTTCCCAAACACAAGCTTAAGTGCCTATGGAATAGGTGCCCAATATGGGCACACGTGAAGTTTCTATCTAATACAAAGTAAGATCATTTTGTTCTAGAATGGGAACGATAGTTGCAGACAAAACTTGAATAGATTTGCTTTCATTAATAACTTTAGGAAATGCTAATTCAGAAGCAGCTCGCCTCATAGAATTTTTATGCAATTACCTCCTCCCAGACTCCCAATGCATGTGGCAAACATGCATGATGATTGGGACTGTTGATTTGGTGGGGCAAATGTGGATGGCTACAAGCCAAAAATCACAGTGATTGGCAAATTCTGACCTACCAGTTGTGGGTTTTTTCTTTTCCTAGACGGATGTGGACCTTTGACCTAACCATCCCTATCGCAGGCAATTACTCAAATGACTACCATGGACCTGATCAAAAGTTCATATGCTGTGTGCTGCATGGTGGGACCTGCACAGAACTTCTATGATGAGAGCTGCATCTTGCCATTTCTGTAACTTCCACTGGAGCAGGGAAGAAAACCTGCATTTCTCAGAGAAAAGGCAAGAGACAGCTTGAAAAGCCTCAGGCAATAAATAAAAGATCCCATGGACAGACCACCACCATTCAACTAGTTTGAAAGTTGGTCTACCAAACTACCATCATGAAGGCAGCCACAATGACAGGTTCAGTCCCCATTCCTTTGGCACCTATCTAAGACACTCTGGCCCAATAAACCATCGAAAACCCTGCCTAAAACAAAATCAATAGAGGAAACCAAGCCTATCTGAAATAAAAAGGAAGTGAAAAATAAACCCGGAAACAGTAGATCTCTAATACTTGAAAGCAGGATCGAAACCCATCCCTAGGGTGAACAACATTTCCCTAAAGCCCATGCATAAGCCAAGGAGTCCCCCTCCAAATGTAGCGTTTCACCTACTTGGCTTGCGAAAATATCCATCCCAACTTTTAGCCAAAAGCTCCCCAAGGTTCGAGTTCTAAGCATAGGTTTTAAATATTGTTATCAAAAGGCATTGGACAAACCCGAAAAGATAAGATATGGGGCATATCGAGCTGTATCAGACCCATATCAAATGATATGGGCCCGTATCAGCCTCTCTTTCTTCTTCTTCTTTTTTTCTTTTTCCTTTTTTTTTTTTTCTTTTTCTCTTTCTTCTTTCTTCTTTTTTTTTTTTTTTCTTCTTTATTTCTTTTTTCTTTTCTTTTCTTTTCTTTCTTTTTTTTTTTTTTTTTGCCATAAAAAAAAAATCAAAAAGGAATATATGAAAAATAGCAAACAATGTAAAACAGCAGAATGTATCTCTCTTTTTTAAAAAATAAAAAAAGTCAACATGCATTTAGTGGTGTAGAAGATTATTCTTTGATAAGAATGTTGTATGCCAGCATGACCTACTGAAAGTCAACCAATTAGGCCCTAATACAACACAAATCAAGCATATTTGGTGGATAATAGACCATTTCATTGAAATACAACAAAAAAGAGGATGAAAACAAAACAAAAACAAAAACAAAAACTGATGGTTTTACCCCTCTTCTTGATTTTCCCTAAAATCGTCCATTCCGCTTTGATTCATCAAATCCAGCTCAAATCTTGTGATTTGGTTCCAAAATAGGCCTACATCTAATTCAGAATAAGTTTATAAGCTTCCCTTAGAGTTGACATGAAGAAAAAAGTGAAAAAAGAAATAAGTGAATTTTTATTTTTTATTTTTTTAAAAAAAAAGAACAAAAGAGGGTCTTCATGGCCATACTCATATTGGCCTGTATCTGGCATATCGAACCATATCAGTGAAGACACAGCTGTAAAGGACCATATTAGCTGATACAACCCATTTTTTCCTCCCATTCAGCCAATTAATGGCGGGCACGAGAGAGGGCCTTCATGGCTGTAACTGTATTGGTGGCTTACAACGATATCCGACCATATTAGCCAATACAACCTATTTTTCAGTTAGCCAATTCACCCCCTTGTTGTGTAATGGTGGAGACCAATATGGCCAATACAACCATATCGCAACAATGTTTTAAACGATGTTCCAAGCACGACTAGCCCCAAAGAGTTAACTTAAGTTTTCCCTATCACCTTTAGTATTCCCCAAATATTAGGAGCCCTTGGATTCCCCAGAGCTGCCATCGGCATTTTCCAACACTATGAAGGAGGCTTTCAAGATAGGTGGCTGATGGAAATTGTCAATTACCTACTTCCACTCCCGATGTTGAAAACTAATATTTCTGGGAATTCCCTTGTGGTGCTACCCAAATCCACTCAATTTCAAATTGAGTGGGTATATAAGAATGGCCTGATTGAACGACTAATCATCAAAAGTTCTTTTATTTCTTTAATTACATAAACCCACATGATTTTAAGGGGGAGCACTCTCCATAATATGGTGGCCTTGTATCTTGAAGGGAACATTGTTCCAACTTCCAACCATCCATGAGATTGTATACTAACCCTAGAAGGACCCCACTTAATTTGAAATCGATGATAAAAGCTAGCCCAATACACCAGGCCTCATTGCACATGAGAATAGAGAAAAAGGCAAGACCAAATATACATGGCCTCGTAGCATGTTATGAATTTTTGCACATAATGCATCTATTGGGGAGGGTCTATTTCCTCTTCTAAATGTCTTAAGAATATTGTTTTCCATAGGCCCCCAACAAAAAGCCTTGACTCTAGGAGCACAAAATCCCCACACCTTCAACTGTGGAGCAAAGTTACTTCAAGAATTTATTTTATTTTTTTTTTATTTTTTATCTTTTTGTAATAAAAAGCCAACTCTGGGACATGGAGCCTATATCCTTTTTGTCCTCATCAAAAGGAGGCCATGAAGCATATAATAGATCAAGAAGCTCAACCACCGTAACAATTTCTGGATCCCACAAATCTCTGCAAAACTTGGACCATTATCTTTTCATACTCTAGCCCATAGGAGCCCTTTAACAAAGTATTCCGCAAGGCTAAGGAGAAATAGACAGAAATTTTCCAGAACTGTCTCCAATCCAGATTTCCTCCCAAAGCTGAACTCTTTCACACTTTCCTACCTTGACTCTTACCTTCACCAGCAATTGACCCACTCTCTTGGTGACAGCCCGAAACTTTGATATAGCTTGCAAAATGAAAGAGTTGTTCACCCTTATTACCTCTTTTTGGGTCCAACCCCTCTCCATCTCCCCGTACTTGGAAACAATGAAATTTATCCAAAACTCTCCTTGTACTTTCCCAAAATGCCACCATCAGTTTGTTAGTAATTCCCACGTTCTTGGTTTGAAACGACCAATGCCAATGCCCCCTTTATGTTTTGGTTTTTGAACTTCATTTAATAAGATGAAATTTGTGGGCATCTCCTCATCCTTCCAAAGGAGATATCTTTGGATTTTCTCTAATTTGTTTGCCACTCTAGCCAGGATTGGGAAAACTAATAATTGGTGAATTGATAAGTTTGAAAGAATTTGACTTGAAGCATATATGGCCTATAAAAGAGACATAATTCAGGGTGAAACTTGGTTGGGTTGGGTTGGGTTGGGTCGGGTTGAGGGTCAATCTGAGCCCAACCCAACCTCAAGAGGACCCAACCCGATCAGAATTCCAACCTGAGATGTCCAGCATGAACCCAAACCGAAATCCTCTATACTCAACCCAACCTTAACCCTAATACAGGTGATTATTCCCAACCAGACCTAACCCAACCTGAAGTTTCTCAACTCGAACCCAATCCAAATTCAAATTGGGTTGGTGTTTTACAACCCAAACACAATTCAAGGACCTTGACATGCAGACCCTACCAAACCCAAACTCGGGTCGGTTCAATCAGGATCAGGTTGACCTGAAACCAAGTAGCAGCCCTACATATAGTACAATCTCTTCCATGTTCCCAATTATTTCAAATCTTTCAATCATTGGGTCCCACATAACTGTCGAATTCAGGTTGGGCCCAAGGGGAAGCTAAGGTACCCCATAAACGATACTCGCATTTCCAAAACATCATCCTTGATTCCAATTCCTGCAATAGCACTTTTACTGAAATTGACCCAAGGACCCGAATTGCTTAGAAGCATCTGATAGTGAATTTAGTGACTCCAAATTGCTCAATAGTAACCCTGCATGGTATTATGATGCAGTCGGAAAACTAAAGTTGGGAAACTGATATACTCGGGTTTCCAACAATGTTAAGAATGTTTAGATTGGATGATGCCTCGATCAATTTGCAACAATGGTGAAGGGACAATGAGGGAACAAATTTCCTTGCCAAAGGCCCTTTTTCTTTTGAAGGAGCCTTTTAGACTGTCATTTATCAAAATTAAGAAGAGGGTCAAAGAGATGCAAGATCCATTCATCTCCTCCACTTTTCTCCAAAACCATCCTTTGAAGGAGGCATAATAGGAATGACTGATCCACTCTGTCATATGCTTTCTTCATGTCATTTTCTTCTTCTTCTTCTTCTTCTTCTTCTTCTTTTCCTTTTTTTTTTTTTTTTTGAAAACAACAGGACATAACAAACTGACTACACAAGGACTACATGATTTCTCCATGTCTGTTTTACAAACAATCACCAGATCTTTACTCCTTTTCCTAGAATCAACATGCTCATTGCCATTAGAATGCCAGTATTTCCCTACCCTTCACAAAGGATCCTTGAAAGGGAGAGATAAAACCCATAACTTCTTTGATTCTATTTGAGAGAACTATTGATAGAATTCTGTAGAAGTTTCCCACGAGGATTAATGAACGAACATCAACAATTCTTCCAAGCCATTTTTCAGAATGAGTGTGATAAAGTTGTGTTGACTCCTTTCCATATGTGACTCCTTCCACAGAATTCATCAAATACTGCGATCAGGTTTTTCCTTATCACTGCCCAGAATAACTCCCCTCCTTAGTTAATAACTACTCTCTTAATGATACTCAACATCAAAATTAAGAAATTTAATAATACAAAATGTAACATAAGAACAACATTCACAAGCCAAATGTAAGAATTAAGATCGACAATTAAGGGACAATAGACTAAAACTCATCGTACAATAAATTCACTTGCAAGACTTGCAATATTCACCCAAAAACAATCCAACCAATTGTATTTCTATTTTGGTTATAACTTGAATAAGAAACCCAAGTAGTCATCATGCAACAACTTCATCGCACTACCATCTATGAAACATTTTTATTCCATAATGCAATCTCCTGTACAAACTCGAATACCTTTTTCTAGCATAGTATGGGCAGCATGAAATGGTACCCAAGCGAAAACATCCGACCCGGGAAACATCATCCTTGTATGCTCCGTCGAGTCATGATCACCACACGTCCGACATACCTCCTTCAACAGAGGCCTCGACTTGGTTCCACCTATTTCTTTCATGATCGACTCAAAAGGAGATGGTACGCTTGTCTTCGTTGTGCGGGCTCTCTTACGGAGAGCCGTTTAGGCCTCTCTATTTGCATTCCTCAATTTATCATTTTCAACTAGCTGCATTTGTGTAAATAAATTCGGGAAACTGAGACAAGCAATCAAAGCAGAAAAGAGACGATAGATTGAAAGTAAAGCTAAAGAGTGAAGGGTGAGAGAAGGCGGGAGCTTCACCTGCTGTCGTGCCAGAAGGATATGCTCAGCTTCAGTTTCAACCTCAATTAGAATCTGTTGCAGTTGCTTCATGCTGTCATCCATTTGAGTTCACTGTTGAAAATCTTGGGGAGTTAGTATTCAAAAATCTTTTGCATTAGTAAATTGCTTTTCTATTTTCCTTGTCATCAAAAAGCTGTTGGAAAAATGAAAATGGGTTTGGTACGAAATAGTTGATAAATACAATTGTGAAGAACTACTCATGGGTGTTATCCATTTGGTGTGTCGTGTACCCTTGCTCCTTTTTGTGACCCTCCCAAAGAATTGCACGATCCATGAACCCATTGTTCATACTACGTCCTGAGTCTTGACCACCAATTAGACTTAGCCATAGTGGAAATGTTTGCCGATTGTGATGCAGGCCTATGACCTACCACAGGGCCCAACATGTGCTGATTTTGGACTGTTTAGTTATAGATTTAGGGCCTAAATATCAATATTTGCATTTTACCATTTGAGAAAAATATAGAGGCTGATTTAAAGATGTGATTGAAGATTTAGAGGATCATTTTCTGGATTTGTTTTTATTATTATTAAGCCTTTACCATCTTAGGTAGATTAAATTGATTTGAAATCAATTACAAGTGATTTCAAATCAAATGATTGATTTAAAATCAATCTCTTAGTTCGGGAGATTCTCATTGAAGATTCATTTAGGGTCTATAAAAAGAGAGGCGGTGTAGGAGGTAAGCATTCCAATATTTTCTGAGTGTGAGTGTTCCTTACATATTGTAAGAGAAGAATGATATCAATAAAGTTATCTCTCTACTCAAATATTCTTGAGGGTGTACTCTTGTCTATTGCTTTGCAATTTGGGTGTCGAGATCTTATTGACTTGATAACCATATTGCATCATTTTGGTATCAAAGCTAGTGATTACTGGGCAATTATCGACTCCATATCATCTTCTAACAGCTTCGAAGGGGATGACATAAGAAGTGTTTATGCAACTAATCAAATTGATCCACGCACTCATATAGAAAGTAGATCAACTCATACAAGCGCTAGGCAATCTCATTAATCAAGTGAGGGAACTTCGGCATGGAGGGAAGCCAAAGACCTAAGTTGGAGCATTTGCATATGTAAGGAAAGATCCACACCAAAGTCCCAACCACAACAACAGATAGACCCTGATCGAATCCTTCAATTGTTGGAATGTGATGGAACCCAGAATTGAAGTAGAAATTCTGAAAACGACAGAGAGATCCACATGGTCAAAGGAAAAGTTGATGTCTAGGGATGTTAACAACGTCACAAAACTTTTTGAATGCCACGTGGGATGCACAATTGTAAATCAGAACAGTTCATTCAATACCCCATTGGGAGAAACCATGGTGCAAGAATCGCGACAATCCGAAAAACTAACCGTTTCAGCAGGGCCAATATATTACAACTTACAAACATCAGTTGTTTACGAGCCTAACTCACATGGTTAGAATCACCAAACCAAAGTGCTAATTTGAAAACATAAATTATACAAAGTGGGATCTATCAGATTGATTGATGTTTCAAGATGATAATTAGACCTATTTTGTTTCTCTACTCAATCTTGACCGTCCATTTTCCATGCTATTAATCCGATGTTTGGGATCATGTGATTGGCATGATTGTTGCGCCATGGCTTGCTCCTGGTTGTATCAATGAATGGATGGTTCAAATCGATTTTTTATTTTTAATTTTAATTTTTTTTTTAAACATGGTTTTACAAGCCATAGTTTGCAAATATACCTATAAAGCACCGTCCACCAGGGCCCACATGCTAAGATGGTAGGGTGATCTAAACCGTCCATATTCTTATTACTTCCAAAAATAAGCTGTTTTCCGACCATCCCGCTTCATTGATGGCTCTCTCATCTTCGATTTTTATATTTGAATTCGAGCCACTAATTTATTTTTTCTCTTTTCGTATTTCTAAATTCATTTAGATCTAGTGATGATCATAATCATCCGTATTGCGGAAGTTTCTTAAGGTGACCCATACAGCATAGAGTCCATAACATGAACGGTTCTGGTCATCGGACCATTGAGCATGTGTGCCCCAGTGGGCAATGACACACGCAGGATGAGCGGCAAAACGAGGCCATGCGCGTATTTACCCTTCTTTTATGAAGACGTATTATACGACGTATACTTGAGAAAATACGGATTAATTCGCGTATTCATGATCTGGTTGTAATACGGTGTGTTTGGAATGAGGGAAAGAAACCCTAACCTTACTTTTGTCCGCAATCCGCGGGCACCACCGCCTTCGAATCCAACGGCAGTCGTCTGTGGCCAGTCGCCCTCATCAGCCGCCGGTCTCCCTGTCTGCAGGAGCCAAGAAGGGCGTGGATTAGGTGAGGCAGGGGTCACAGCTTAGTGGGTGAGGCCCTGACCGTGGGACCCATCTTGATGTATTTGTTGTATATCCACGCCGTCCATCCGTTTAGTCAGATTATTTTAGGGCATGGTCATAAAAATGAGGAAGTTTAAAATCTCACGTGGACCACACAGTAGGAATTGAATTCCAACCACTGAAATCTTTTCGGGGGCCACCAAAGTTTTATAGATCAAGCTGCTATTTGCGTTTTTACTCCATCCAGGTATGTGTGACATTTTCAGGAAGTTGGATGATAAATAAACATTACAGTGGGCCTTAGAAAGTTTTTAATGGTAGGTGTTCAATCACCACTTTTTTCGATCTGCCTCATTTTTTGGAAAATTTTCTAAAATGGTATGAAAAACGGATGGAGAGAGTGGATATGCAACAAGTAAATTTATGGGGGCCCACGGTCAGGGCCTCGCCCTGTAAGCTGTACCCTGCCTCACGCAATCCGCGCCAAGCGAAAACAATAGGAGAAATTTACCATTGTACGACCCATTTATGGCCTATTTACCGGATGAAGCCCACCCCACTTTACCTGACCAGAATAAGCCCCATCTGTACGGGACGACTTGCCAAAGGTCGAAAATGCCCCTGCTTTTACCTTCAAGCGGATCGGCCGGTGCTCGAAGACAAGCACTTAGGCTCCTCGAACTCCGAGTTGTACGAACAGTTCAAAAGAGATCAACGTTACATGGGCCCCACAGTTACGTATTTATTATATCCACAACGTTCATCCATATTTCGAGATCATTTTGGAGCATTATCGGAAAAAAAAAAAAATACCATATCCAAAGATCAACTACCTCAGCACAAAGAGCAGTTAGAAAATTGATTTTCACCTTAAAAATTTTGTAGGGCCCACCATAACATTTATTTTCCATCCAATCTATTCATAAGGTCACAAAGACATGGATGAAGAGGAAAAACAAATTTCATAATGATCCAAAACCTCGTAACCCCTAAAAGTGTTTCAATGGTAAACATTCCATTCCCCACTGCATTTTACAGTGTGGTCCACTTGATAGTTAGATTTGTCTTATTTTTCATCTCAAGCCTTAATATGAGCTCGCCAAATAGATGGACAGTTTGGATATAACACAGACCTCATGACAGGACCCACAAAAGCAACAAAAATTCCATAGCCAAAAAAAAAAAAAAAAACAAGTTTTTTTTTCTAAAGGAGAACTTTTTTCCCTTACATTTTTCTCTAATACATAATTATGTAAATATGTATATATAAATATGTAAAAATATTTCTCTATCTTTCAATTCATTTCTTTGCCTATTTATTTAGCAAGCATATCTCCTAAACTAGAATTAGTTACTTAACGTACCACATAAGATTTTGGGGCAGGAGAAGCTAATTTAGTGTAACGCCCTGAAAATCGGGGGTCGAGTAGAAGCTCAGCTTCCAAGTTCCAACGCATCACTTATGCAACATAAATAATGATAATTGAATGTTGTTCATATTAGTGCATTAAACATGAGTGAGATTATACCAAAACAACATATCATACTCTAGAGATAGTTAACTTTCGCAAGCGGAAGAGTATGATAAATATATAAAATATATAAACTGTTGTAAGTCTTCAGAGTGTGAACATGATTCTAGGTTAAATATATACATGTATACTCCAAAAATGAATAAAATGAAGATACATGGGTGTTTCAATGGTGCAAATAACAAGTGTAATGGCATCTAATCAGCATCCCTATAACCTCGTCGATCAGAATATGGTCTACATAGACCCACCTGATAGCTGCATATAGGAGAAACCTTCTTCATCATCATAAAAGTCCGGCTCCACTTCGTAAACATCGCCATCATTTGAAACTAAAACAGGGTCTGGTTGGTATTTAAAACACTGTCCCGTAACGTGGGAGTGAGTGATCAACTCAGTAGAACAATAAGACAAAGGTTAACATGTTATCAATTCAATCAAGTAGTAATGATAAAGCAGTCCACATGCAAGTCCAAAATACTCTTGTTAATGCAAGAATGGTATGCGATAATGATGCATGCCCTCGCCTACACTCCCTCAGCGTCTTCATCTCACTGCGCACATGGTAACCTCCCGAAAGTGCTCTTCCTCGCCAAAGCATATACAGTGCGGTGCATACTCATGTTAGCCAATACTTATTTAGATTAATTCATACAGCAGTGTTAGGAAGCCAAGGTACCACCCTTTATATCATTTACCCAACATTGATCCATCTAGGGTCGTCAATCCTAGTTAATCATATACGATAGGCACGTTCAGCTCACTACCACCAACACCCTATCAACTGACAGTCTTTTTTCGAAGGCTCATCACCAACCCGACTGGGGACCACAGCCAGGCTACGCCGGGGTAGGCCTGTTTCATACTCGAGGTTACTCCACTAACCCCCTACCAACTGGCAATATATTTTCGAAAGCTCGTCACTGACCCGACTGGGGACCACAGCCAGGCTGCGCCAGCGTAGGCCGACAGCTCGAATACAGTATTCCACACCACCGTATTCGGCTCACGAGTTTGGGTTGCTCACTGGTCACTGCGGAGAGGCTCGTCGCCAGCTCGACCATGGTGTCCCATACCACCATGCCCGACTCATGAGTCTTAGCGGATCAAGGTACCAAGGTTAAACGGGCTTTTCACTGGTAAGTTTGGTACCTTAGGTTCAAGCAGTAGCATCCATATATGGTGAACACACAGTAGGCAAATTGGGTTACTTGACAAATTCGATTGGTACGAGCGTATGCTGAATTAATCGACATAGAGCGCTAACTATTGTCGACAATCATCGTACGACTCGGATTCACCGAACGCATCAAATGTAGTGAGACTAGCTCGGCCACTCAAATAGAAATTGTTACTGATTGCCTGGACTACGTAGTAGTCTCAATCATATTCAAATGCAGCATATGGAGACATGTGATAATCATATAGGCATTTAACAAACATTCCCAACACGAATCTCATTCGAGCATTTCATCGAATACATTGCAAATATTACCATATATTACATTTCATCCGTAAATTTCATACTCGGAATTTAGGTCACATGAAGAAAACTATACATATAGATAAGGTAGCTGGGAATTCTATCTCAACACCCTTATTAAATACAATTCTCGTCAAACATTTTCTCATTCAGACATATTATCAAACACTTAGACCACACCTATCAGCATACATATAATAAATTAGTTATAACATATATTGTAGCAAATCCTTTCACGAGGAGTTGCCACAAGTACAACAATCAGGTACTCTCACTCAGGTAATCATAGCAAGCACAAATCCTAATTCCATATTCATCCAAACATTTCAACAAACATATGGAATGCATTATATTCAACATAATTCACAGTATATGTAATAAACGAAAATCATTGCATCTAAGCACATGCGACAGTAATCAAGTCAGTCATAAATTATTAACTAACATTGAAAACCTTGAAAACCATAACCTAAACATTTATAGTCCGCACCTTTTACCGGTAGACTCGTAACGAACTCAGTTTAAACACAAAGTCTTTATCTACGGCACAACGGTAACCTATAACATAAAATATGTTAGCTATTTCATCACTTACACTATTGGAAACCCTTAAACAGATTAGGGTTAGGTTTTCTTATCCAAGTATGGAGTTGGAATCACCGGAAAAGCAATACAAGTGTGGTGGTTAAGCACATGGAGTGATGGGATTGAATCCCAGTAAGAAACGCCGACTCTCTCTCTCTCACTTTCTCTCTCTTTCCTTCTCTTTTCTCTCTTCTCTCTCTTAGAGTTTTCCAAATTCCTATGGAATGAGAGAGAGAGAGAGAGAGGGTTTAAGGCCCTTATATAGGCCCAGAAGTGATGAGAATGACCCCATGGCCAGGGTATACTTGGGTTATAACCAAAGACGGACTGTTTCGATCCAACGGAGTACTTCTGGAGGCCCATTTTCTGCTTGCGGTCGAACTTAAGCTCCCAGACATTGGATTCATGTCGAGTTAAGTTTTCGGTCCGATCGGATTAACAAATCGACCGCGGAGGATCAGTTTCAGTTCAACGGTCACCGGTATCCAATCAGGGCCACAAGTACACTTACATGTGTTAGAAATTTTCCCTGATCCGAGGGTGTAATTGGGTCGGATTTTGAAGGTCTGAATCCTTACATTTGGCCTACAAGCGAACGACTCAATTCACTTAAGTTTGGGTTCAGTTTCTAAAGATATTCGCGTTTCTCACACACTTTGCTCCGGGCTCAAGTTGTGCGTTTCTGAACACTGTTAGGACTTAATTTCTGAGATGGTTGACGAGTCCAGTAAGGCGGTCATATTCGTATAGTTTCGCAGTCATCAGACTTTCGACGTGTGGTCCAGGTCCGATACAGAGTTTCGATGTGCTCCCGAGAGCAACCCGGTTTAGAGATTGATTCTAAATTTCAGGGTAAATTAGCGTCAATGATTTTGCATGTTTTGGGTCTTTCAGATCATATTTAAAGTGATTAGTACTAATTTCACAAGTAATCTATTTTAACACTAGTTAATTCTCATCTAATTTCTAAAGGATTTGGTCCTGAGTGATTTCTACCCGAGGTGGTACTTGGGTATTTGTACTAATTTTTTTGGGACGTTACATTTAGTCAACCAACGTAGTTATTTTCCAAGATTCCAACGGGTCGGTGGTCAAAAATCCATTTTATTCACGTCGTGGTTAATTTCATTCATTTTATTCACTTTGCGATCAATTACATTCACTTCACGGTCAATTTCAATAAGTTCGCGGAAAATTTCAATAACTTAGCGATCAATTTCATGCATTTCGTGGAGAATTTTGGCGACCACTTGATGGTCAATTCCATGCATTTCACAGTCAATTCCCTTCACTTCACGGGCACTCCCATGCATTTCACGGTCAATTCCCTTCACTTCATGATCAATTCCATGCATTTCACGGTCAATTCCCTTCATTTCACGGTCAATTCCGTGCATTTCACGGTCAATTCCCTTCAGTTCACGATCAATTCCGTGCATTTCATGGTCAATACCGGTGATTCCATTTCACTTCACGGTCATTTCCATGCATTTCACAGTCAATTCGGTTCGGTCATTTTTGCTGATTCCGTTCAGATTCACAATCATTTCCATGCACTTTACGGCCAATTCCCTTCAATTCACGGTAAGTTCCATGCACTTCATGGCGACCGTGAAGTGCATGGAAATGACCATAAATCTAAACGCAATCGCCGGAAATGACCATGAAATGCATGGAAATGACCGTGAAGTGAAGCGAATTGAACGTGAAATGCATGGAAATGACCGTGAAGTGAAGCGAATTAAACATGAAATGCATAGAAATGACCGTGAATCTAAACGGAATCGCCGGAATTGACCGTGAAATGCATGGAAATGACAGTGAAGTGAAGCGAATTGACTGTGAAATGCATGGAAATGAACGTGAAGTGAAAGGAATTGACCATGAAGTGCATCGAAATGACTGTGAATCTACACGGCATCGCCAGAATTGACCATAAGAAGCATGGAAATGACCGTGAAGTGAAGCGAAATGATCGTGAAATGCATGGAAATGACCGTGAAGTGAAGGGAATTGACTGTGAAGTGCAGGGAAATGACCATGAATCTAAACGGAATCGCTGGAATTGACCGTGAAATGCAAGAAAATGACCGTGAGTGAAGCGAATTGACTGCGGAATGCATGGAAATGACCATGAAGTGAAGGGAATTAACCTGAAGTGCATCGAAATGATCGTGAATCTAAACAGAATCACTGGAAATGACCGTGAAATGCATGGAAATGACTATGAAGTGAAGCGAATTGACCTTGAAATGCGTGGAAATGACCGTGAAGTGAAGAGAATTGACCGTGAAGTGCATGGAAATGACCGTGAATCTAAACGGAATCGTCGAAATTGACCGTGAAATGCATGAAAATGACCATGAAGTGAAGCGAATTGAACATGAAATGCGTGGAAATGACCGTGAAGTGAAGGGATTTGACCATGAAGTGCATCAAAATGACCGTGAATCTAAACAGAATCACTGGAAATGACCGTGAAATGCATGGAAATGACCGTGAAGTGAAGCGAATTGACCGTGAAATACATGGAAATAACCATGAAATGAAGGGATTTGACTGTGCAGTGCATCGAAATGACAATGAATCTAAACAGAATCGTTAGAAATGACCGTGAAATACATGGAAATGACCATGAAGTGAAGCGAAATGACCGTAAAATGCATGGAAAAGGCCGTGAAGTGAAGGGAATTGATCGTGAAGTGCATGGAAATGACCGTGAATCTAAACGGAATCACTGGAATTGACCGTGAATGCATGAAAATGACCGTGAAGTGAAGCGAAGCGAATTGACCGTGAAATGTGTGGAAATGATCGTGAAGTGAAGGGAATTGACTGTGAAGTGCATGGAAATGACCGTGAATCTAAACAGAATCGCTGGAATTGACCGTGAAATGCTTGGAAATGACCATGAAGTGAAACGAATTGACCACGAAATGCATGGAAATGACCATGAAGTGAAGGGAATTGACTGTGAAGTGCATCGAAATGACCATGAATCTAAACAGAATCACTAGAAATGACCGTGAAATGCATGGAAATGACTGTGAAGTGAAGCGAATTGACCATGAAATGCATAGAAATGACCGTGAAGTGAAGGGAATTGACCATGAAGTGCATGGAAATGACCATGAATCTAAACGGAATCACCAGAATTGACCATGAAATGCATGAAAATGACGATGAAGTGAAGCGAATTGAATGTGAAATGCATGGAAATGACCGTGAAGTGAAGGAATTTGACCGTGAAGTGCATCGAAATGACCGTGAATCTAAACGGAATCACTGGAAATGACCGTGAAATATATGGAAATGACTGTGAAGTGAAGCGAAATGACCGTGAAATGCATGGAAATGACCGAAAAGTGAAGGGATTTGACCGTGAAGTGAATCGAAATGACCGTGAATCTAAACGGAATTCATGGTCATTTCCATGCACTTCACGGTCAATTTGCTTCACTTCACGGCCATTTTCATGCATTTCACATTCATTTCGCTTCACTTCATGGTCATTTTCATGCATTTCACAGTCATTTCCAGCGATTTCGTTTAGATTCACGGTCATTTCGATGTACTTCATGGTCATTTCACGATCAATTCGCTTCACTTCATGGTCATTTCAATGCATTTCACGATCAATTTTGGTGATTCCGTTTAGATTGACGGTATTTCCATGCACTTCACGGTCAATTCCCTTCACTTCACGGCCATTTCCATGCATTTCACGATCATTTTGCTTCACTTCATGGTCATTTTCATGCATTTCACGGTCATTTCCAGTGATTCCATTTAGATTCATGGTCATTTCGATGCACTTTACAGTCAAATTCCTTCACTTCACAGTAATTTCCATGCATTTTACGGTCAATTCGCATAACTTCATAGTCATTTCCATGCATTTCACGGTCAATTTCGGTGATTCCGTTTAGATTCACAGTCATTTCCATGCACTTTACGGTCAATTCCCTTCACTTCATGGTCATTTCCACACATTTCACGTTCAATTCACTTCACTTCATGGTCATTTTCATGCATTTCACGGTCAATTCTGGCGATTCCGTTTAGATTGACGGTCATTTCCATGCACTTCATGGTCAATTCCCTTCACTTCACGGTCATTTCCATGCATTTCACAGTCATTTCGCTTCACTTCACGGTCATTTCCATGCATTTCACAGTCAATTCCGGCGATTCCGTTTAGATTCACGGTCATTTCCATGTACTTCACAGTCAATTCCCT